>NW_023650735.1:30000-32222 GCF_015228065.2 Penaeus monodon | reverse complement strand
CACAACACAACACACCCCAAACACACAAAACACAAAAAAAAAAAATACCCCAAAAACCCACACCCCAAAAGTTATATAGCTAGATAGATTTTAAAATAATTTTATATATATAATATATATTATTATATATTTATATAAATAAAAATATTATTATATAACGTATAATGGTGGGAAAGAGTGTGGAATTAAATATTTATATATATATATATATTAATATATATTAAATTAAAATAGAGAGAGAGAGAGAGAGCAGAGAGAGGAGAGAGAGAGAGAGAGAGAGAAAGAGAATTAGATAGATAGATGAATAGTTATAATATATATCTATATATATATATTTATATATATATATATATATATATATATATATATATATATATATGTATGTATATGCATATATATACATATGTGTGTATATATATATATATATATATAAAATATATAATATATATATATATAATATATATATATATATATATATATACGAGGGGTTTCAAAAAGTTCATGGAAGGATTTTTATTTCAATGCACCTGAACATTTTTCTACCAACGTGTTATAAAGTGTTCAGACATGGACTCTCAAGTGCAGGTAATAACGCATCGCCACCAGTTGGAAGTCAGGCACCATTCAAGCAACATGGAATCCACCAAAATCGAGGCCAGGACAAAGTTTAAATTCATGGTGAAACTCGGTTGGGAGAATAGGCAAATCATCGCCGCTCTGGAACAAGGCAAAAATGATCTGAAAAATGACACCTGTGGAAAATTCGGCCTTGGAGATATAAATGAAAGAGGTGAAGATTTTATTGAATTCTGTAGTATAAATAATCTAGTTATAGCCAATACATTGTTCCAACATCACCCAAGACACTTGTACACGTGGTTTTCACCAGACAAAAGAACACGCACCAAATTGACTACATTGTGCTGAACCAAAAAGGGAAAAAAGTTGCATAAAAAATGCCAAGACAAGACCTGTGCCGACTGAAACAGTGACCACCAACTACTAACTATCGACTTTCAAATAAGACTCAAAAAGATGGAGCGTCCATCATCACCTCTAAAGCTCGACCACAAAACTCTTGATAACAATTACAGAATTACAGTGTCATACAAATTTGAAATACTCAATCAATGTGAAGATGATAAAACACCAAATGAGTTGTGGGAAGAAGGAAAAGAACTCTTGCTGAGCGCTGCTTAAGAAACAAGATGCCTAAAATCAAAGGGTATCAATAATCCAGTTGAAGAAGTAATTTACAAAAAAACAAAATACAAAAATTCAAAGATTATTGCGACAAGATAAGGAAAAATATTTAAATTGAACATTGCCAGGGGAATTGAAAACTGTTTATCAATAAGAAAACAAAAGAACTCTACAAGGAGTACGAAATATCACACGAAAATTTAAACCTACAATGGACACTATAAAAAACTGAAGATGGACTTGTTTTATGTGATGGAAAAGAAGTCAAAGATAGATGGAATCAAATTTTTCCCAACCTATACAAAAAGAAAAAAAGATCTAACAAAAAACGTTAATTAAACCAATGACAGCGAAGATAAACCACCGCCACTGCTAGACGAAGTTATAATGTAGTGGACCGCCTGTGTACGTCCCTCGGTCCCCTACATATTCTTTCGTCTCCCCCCTTTTCGAGATGAAGGGCGGCGTTCCCCCTCGTTCCCGGAGGTGTCGCAGCCTCGTACGCCCCTGGGTTTGCCTAAAGCCCTGTTTTTATCCCCCGGGGGTGAGGATGCCCGTCAACGGTGAGGAAGCTGCGGCAACAGAAAACGGGAAGCCACCTGGAGCGACTCACCTGCGCGGCCTCGTCACCCGTCCTTATATTTATGCTTGCTTTGGTGTTAGCTTTTATTTAGTAGTTTTAATATTTTGTGTTTTAATAAACATTTTTACATCGTGTTTTAGACGAACGTTGGGAAAAGAGACCACCACACAGGAAAAAGAATTTGCAAAAAACTTTTAATCTTATTTACCTCATTATTATTCATCTTAACTTTATTATGAAAATTTACATTTTATATTTATATTTTTACATTTTTTCACATTTTATGAAACGATCTTACCATGTTCATAATGGTTCTTTTTACTTATTTTACTATTTTTTTTCAAGGAACTTTTATTCATTTTATGAAAAACCTTTTAAAAGTTATTTTGATTATTGTAAAGAACATTTTAGTGTACAATGCAAATTTTTTTGTGAA
>NW_023650735.1:12500-25000 GCF_015228065.2 Penaeus monodon | reverse complement strand
AAAATATATTTATATAATATAATATATTTTATATTTTACACACACACACACAAAACACACACCCCCAAACGCTGTTTGTCGGTAGCTTAAATTTACGTTTTTCCCATAAATTCTTTTTCATCATCAATGACGGTAGTCATTTTTGAGCAGCCGGGATTTTCCCTCCCCCACCCTTTCCCCACCAATCGATTTTTACGTTTTTCCCCCCAACTTGTACCATCGACAGCCTGCAAAATTTTTGATTTTTGGTCGCTCAGTTTGTTTTCGTTTCCCTCTTCCTTTTTTTTCCAAATCCCCCCACCCCCCCGTCACCCAAGTTTTTTTTTCAATACTTTTATTTCTCTTTCCCCAGGCCCAAATAAATTTTAATTTTCCCTTTTTTTCAAGATGTCCAAAGGTCGGTTTACAATGTATTTTTTCGCAATGTGTACGGGTGTACTGAAAAATGTTTTATTTATTTTACAAATTTGTTTTCAAAGGCGATCGGCATCCCAGCTTCTTTCCCCAAAACATTTAGTCATTTGAAATAAAGCTTCGTTTGGTCATATGAAGGGGCTGAAAAATTTTGCTCAAATTTGGTCCCCATTTATTTTCGCGGGGGAAAAGTTGTTTTTTTTAAAAGGAAACATCATAAAGGATACAATGTGGGCACTAAATACTTGGGGGGGCTTCAGAAAATTACGTAAAAAAAGCCTTTTGTCAGCTTTATTTTTCTCACTAAAAAACCGGGGCATTTCTCCCGGGAAAAATAATAATAATAATCGGTTTATTGATTTTCATGCGCCAGGGGCTAAAAATATACATAGAAATAAAAGATAGAAGAAAAAAACATATATACATAAAAATAAAAAAAAAAATAACAAAGTGAACTAAAAAATAATTTAACAACAAAAAAAATGATAAAAAAAAAGTCAAGTACAAAAAGGTGAGCTAGGTTTGGGACAAGTAAAATGGACTAGGTTCGTTGAGAGTCGGGAATAGAGTGGGTACTATGCTCCGGGGGTAGCGATCAGTGGGGGCACAGTTGTTGGCGGCGCAACCCCCCGGCGAGGGGGCGGCGCGTCGGGGGGCAGCGGGTAACGGTGGCGGAATGGCCCCGCAATTTTAGACCAAACTGCGCAGTAAAAGGTTGGTAGTGAGTGGCGAGGGGGGTGGGGCCCTTAGGGCAGCCAGGGCGTGTCAAAAGCGGTATAGGACAGGGCCAAGAATGATCGGGCTCCCTTTTTCGCACCCTCTTTTTTTTAAAAACAGCTGGGGGGAGGGGGGAGGGGGCCCCGGGGGGGGGGGCCCATAGGCAATTTGGGCGGGTTTGAATACCCTGTAGATATTTTGAAGCTCCGGGAGGGAACCCCAAAGGGGATTTGAGGCGACACAGCAGGTAAAGGCCCCTGTACGAGGCAGACCTCGTTTCACGAGGGGCCCGCGAGCAGCTTGGGGGAACGGACTACGTCGAGGGATGGGGTCCAGGTGGGGAAAGGGCAAGGGGGGGGGTTGGGGAAATTTCGAACGGGCAAAAAACTGACTTTTTTTTTTTGGCGTTTGAGGTGACGTGATTTGCGGTTCAGGAGAGGGGGTTTGTCGGGGTGCGCGGATGGCCGGGGTGGTCAGGGCGGGAAAAACTTAAATGGGGGGCGGCGATGGTCGAGTATCCACGTATTTCCAACGATGCTGGGTATCGAGGAGACCCTCGTTAATCATGATAGGAAGCTAAGGGGACCATTCTAGCCCCCGGGGGGGACTCCACACGTAAAGGGGCAAAAGGGGGGGAAGACTTGACCTGCACGCGCAGGGCCCTTTGCCTGTTGGAGAAAAAAGTCTCCCAAAGCCGGGGAGGGGGCCACTCCCTGATGCCGGGGAAGCTGCTTTTTTTGAGAGACCATAGTGGGCCCCCAAAAGGTCGAAAGCTTTTTTTGAAATCTATGAAGTTTTGGGTAAAGGGGGTTTGCGCTTTTTCGGGGGGGGCGGGGACCAAGTCGAGGAAGCTGACGAGGCAGTGTGTGGTAAAAGAGGAGCGCATGTTCCCAAAACGGGAGGTAAACCCGCTGGGCGCGGGGTTTGGGTAAGCCCAGTCGGCGAAAAAGCTTCACAAAGCAGGGGGGTAACGGAGTAAGGGTGAGGGTGAGTTCCCCGAATGAGGCGGGGCGGGGGGTTTTCCCCCGAGGCGGTGAAAAAAATGCGGTTTTCCTTTGGTGATGGGCACTTAGGAGGGTTGCAATGGGGGGTTTATAATGGAAGAAAAGAGGAGTGGAAGTTCCTTTGCGAACCCTTGATGGGCGCATTGGAGGTCAAGGGGAGTGGTGGCCTCTTGACGGGGTTTTTTTCCCAGTTTTCTGAAGCACCTGGGACTAAAGATGTGGGAGCAAGAAAGGGGGCCCGGAAGGTAGGCGGGGAGGGGGGTGGTGTCCAGGGGGGGAGTGCTGAAAAAATTTAGGTGAAATGGCCTTTGAGACCCTCTGCTGCTTCACGGGGGGTAAGGTTGCTGGGCAGGGAAAGGGCCCAGGGCCGATTGAAAAGGGGCCGCACCGCTCCCGAATTTTCCGTACCTTTGGCGGGCTGAAAGTGTTGTATTTGGGTTGTGGTAAAAGGGTTTTTTTGGCTTTTTTTATTTCCCGAGACTGGTTGCTGAGTGATTTGTAGGGGGATGTTGGCGAGTGGAAGGTTTGGGAATTTCTGTTAATGGGCTTTTGATGGGGCCAAGGAGGCCCGAGGGGTGTTTACTGAGTAAATTTTCCGGGGAAAGAAGTGGTGAAACCCTTTAGGCCGGTCGAGAGTATTTAAGTGCCACTTGTTTTTTCCACATAAACGCGGTTAAGAACGTCAGCCCCGGGGGTTTGGGTAATCCACGCCCAAACTGTTGATTGGGACTTTTGTGAGGGGCCTGTATTTCCCTGGTTTGGTCGTTTTGGCTGAGGGGACGGGGGGCAAAGGGCCCTCAAAACCACTGAAAAGTGTCTCCCGCGGCCGACGGGAAAGAATACGGTAGAGGAGGCTGGTACCAGTCATGTAAATCAGAAAGGATCAAACCCGGGGGTTTTTTTTTCATAAGGGGGAAAAATTTTACTACTTGTGACAGATGGAGTCATTTTGGGGGTCGAAGGTGTCTATTTCTTTTAAAATCCCCCAACAAAAAAAAATTTTCATCTTGAAAGGACAGGTATCGCACGCGCAAAAGGTCAGGGGGTGGGTCAGGTGGTGAGTGGGGCGGGGTTTGTTTGGTGGGGGCTCGTGGGGGGGTAAATCACACAGCAGATGGGGGGACGGGGGCGGGGCGAGGGTGGTGAGGGGGTTTTGCCCCGCACCCACAAACACTTTCGGGTTTCCCGGGAAAATTCCCGTCCAAGGGGGGGGCGAGGGGGGCATTTTGGGAAAAACAGGATGACCCCCCCTCCATTTTTGTTTGTGCGGGGGCGATGGAAGATGCTTTTAAGCCAAGAAAAGTAAGGTATCGCCTGGATTTCCCACCCCCTTGGGGGGAGGGGGGGGTTTTTAACAAAAAAACCCCGGGGTTTGGGTTTCAGAAGTGAGATAGTTTTGAGCTCGTCTATTTTGGTTGGGGATGTACATTAGCAGGGGGAAAACTTGGGAAAACGGGACCAGGGGTCGGGGAACTTAAAAAATGTGGTGGGGTTTAGCTGGGGGGGCCTTCTTTTGCTTGTTCCTAGTCCGGAGTATGGGAATGGCCGTTGAGTGTGACGGCCTCCTTTTCTGCCCCCGGGGATTTAAAAAAGTTTTAAATTCTTTAAAATGTGTATCACTTCACGTTTGGTTTTCCCCAATTTTATTTAAGAGAATATAATGTTTTTGTTTTCCCCAAGAAAACACCATACTTAAAATCAGCGGAAAAACAAATCCAGAGAAAGAAGGGGAAAGGGGGGAGGCAGTAGGTGGGGCCGATGTATCGCAAGGAAAAGCCAATTCACTGAAAAAAACTGGAAGAAATTGTACTAGCCAAGTGAAATCTAAAAATTCCAGGGGCAGAAAAAAAGGGGAGGGGCCAAAAAGGGCCCGGGCCCGGCTGCCCCGGAGCGCCGACTTGCACGTCGTTTGGATGGCGTCAGGTCAAAAATGTTGTAGCTAAATTCAACGCTTGAGGCATACGGAAGAAGACGTAAGTACTCCCCCCCCTTCAAGGGCAATTGTCACCTTTTATATACTTTTTAAAAAATATAATATAAAATATATATAAATATATATATATTATATATATATAAAATATACATATAAAAAATAACAAACCCCCCCGACCCGGACTCGAACCTAAAGGGACTTGGGGATGAAAAAACCCGGGGGCCCGTGTAAACCAAAACCCTGCCACCCCGACCCCCCTAAAAGGAGGTGCAACTAGGATTTAAAGCTCCATGACATTTCCTGTCTAATTTATACTTTAGTAAGACAGCGAAATTTTTTCGCTCCCTTTCCCCCTGGGCCCCTCCCCCCCCCCCAAAGGGTTTAGCAAATTTAAAATCCAAGTCAGATGTCCCGAGGGAATTTTTTGAAGATGGAAAAAAGCAAGGCCCCATTGATTTCGATAAATAAAAACCCCCCTGACCAGGACTCGAAAACCAGGTCACTCCGGGTATGAAAACCCGGGGGTCATTTCTAAAACCCAAACCCTGCCACCCCCGACCACTAAAAGGAGTGGCAACTAGGATCTTACTAGTCCATAGACATTTCCTGTCTACTCATTTTTGATAATAACAAACGAAGTTTTACGCTCAATCCCCCTGGGGAATCGGGGGGAAAATTTATTTTGCAAATTTTAAAAAACCCAAGTCAGATGTCCCGAGGTATATTTATGAAAGATGGAATAAAGCAAAGCCGCTTGATAAACGATAAATAAAACCCCCTGACCCGGGGCTCGAACCTTTGGTCACTCCGGGTATGAGACCCGGGGGCCAGTGGGTAAACCAACCTGCACGCGACCCACGAAAAAAGGGGTGTGCAAAATAGGACTTACTAGCTCCATAGACAAAACGTTACTCATAATTGAGAAAACAGCAAAGGTTTACAATCACTCCCCGTGGGCACCGGTGGAAAATTTATTAGGGATTAAAAACCTAAGTCAGTGTCCTGAGGGTTAAATTTTTGGGAAAAAGGAATTTAAAAAAATGCCGCATTGATATCGATAAATAACAAACCCTCCCAACCAGGGGGTCGAACCTAGGTCACTCCGGGTATGAAAACCGGGGCCAGTGCTAAAACCAAAAATTTCCACACGACCCCCTAAAAAGACTGTGCAACTGGATCTTTCTAGCTCCATAGACATTTCCTGTCTTCTTTTTATATTTAGTAAATGCAGCGAAGTTTTTCGCTCACTCCCCGGGGCCACCCGGTGGAAATTTATTTAGCAATTTAAACCAGGTCAGATGTCCTGAGGTAAAATTTTTGAAAGATGGAGAAGCAAGGCCGGGTTTTTTATCGATAAATAACGCCCCCCCTGGGCCCAAAATTTGAACCCAGATCACTCCGGGTCCCAACCCGGGGGCCCTTTGGGAAACCAAACCCTACCACACGACCCCCTAAAAGGGGCATTATGTGTTTATTTTCCCACGAAAGGGTTAAAGCGCACTTAGCTATACGTCCTACAGCCCCACATTTACTAAAAGGCTTCCCGAAATTTATTAACAAATGATAATAATGATGATAATGAAAAGAAAATAAAAAACTATTAAAACGACGTAAACGCCTTGTTATTGATTTCCCCTTTTTTACGTGATAGTTCGCCCCGTCGGGAGAACAAAAAAAATAAATAAAAATAATAAAAAATAACCCAAAAAAAATTTAAAGATTAAAAAAAAAATTTCTAGCCATACAGGTTTATTTTTGTCTCCCTTTTCAGGCAAAGCATCTGT
Organism: Penaeus monodon; assembly: GCF_015228065.2. NCBI lineage: Eukaryota > Metazoa > Arthropoda > Malacostraca > Decapoda > Penaeidae > Penaeus > Penaeus monodon. The sequence continues at coordinate 19,148 of NW_023650735.1, read as the reverse complement.
GTAACAAAATATTAATTTGTAATATGTAAATTTTGACGACATTGGGGAAAAAAAAAGCGGGTAAATTTTCCGCCAACACAAAAGAGGGGGGGGGAGGGGAAAATGTGATATGATTTTTCCGCCCCCCCCGATTACCTCTTAAAAATTTTATATGTTAAAAAAGTGATATCATTTCTACTATTTTTTTTCCTTTTCCCTTTCCATATATTAAAGCACCTTGTCAAAGACATTTTATAAGAATTTTATATTAATAGGTTTCATACCGTTTCCTGATTGAAAAAGGGAAAAATAAATGAACATATTGGAAAAATTTTTTTTTTTGCCTTTGGGCGGGAAATACTTTTAAGTTTTAAAGGGAATCATAATGTAAATGAAAAGAAGAGGGAAAAAAGGGAAAATAGCCAAAAGCAAAATTTTATCATAAAATTTTCATGCTTCTGTTTTTTTTCATTTATCCATTTTTTTCTCATTATAATTTTTAAAAACATTCATGCTTTGACCCATTTTTTTTGAGGCGGCCCAAAATTTTTCGGGCCAAGGGTGCCCCACCAAAAACCCCCACACACACACACACACCCCACACACCACACACACACACACACACACAAACCCCCAACCCCCACACCCCAAAACCCACACATATATATATATATATAATATATTTTATATATATGTGTTTTGGGTGGTGTTTTGGGGTGTGTGTGTGTGTGTGTGTGTTGTGGTGTTTGTGTGTGGGGTGTGGTTGTGTGTGTGTGGTGTGTGGGAAACTGGCCGAATAAGTTTGCCGCCATCATAAAAAAAAGGTCAAAGCATGAATGTTCTAAAAAATTATAATGATGATAAAAAAGGATAAAAGAAAAAACAGAAGCATGCCCAAATTTTTGATAAAATTGTTTTTTGGCTATTATCCTTTTTCCTTTTTATGACATTACATTATGATTAAACCCTTAAACTTAAAAGTTGTTTTGTCCCAAAGGCAAAAAAAAAAAAAAGTTTCCCAAAATTTTCCCTTTATTCTTTCCCTTTTTCAAAACAGGAAAAAGGTTTTGTAACATTTAATATGAAATTTTAAATAATTTCAGGGTTACAAGGTTTGCGTTTAAAATTATGGGGAAAAGGAAAGGGGGAAAAAATAGTAGATAATGATATACATTTTTTTAAACATATATAAATTTTAAAAGGTGAATCTTTTGCGGGAAAATCAATTTACACTTTTCCCCCGTCTTTGTGTTTTGGGGGGAGAATATCAGCTTTTTTTCCCAAAAGCGCTAAATTACAAAAACTTAATTTTAATGTTAAACAGATGCTTCATGCCCCCGAACAAGGGAGAACAAATAAACCTGTATGGTTTGTATTTTTTTTTTATTCTGTTAAATTTTTTTGGGGTTTTTTTTTACATTTTTTTATTTATTTTTTTCCCCACGTTTCGAACTATCCCGTCAAAAAGGGAATCAATTAAAAAAGGGGATTACGTCGTTAATAAAATTTTTTTTTTCATTTCATTATCATCATTTTATCATTTGTTAATAAATTTCATGGAAGCCTTTTAGTAATGTAGGCTGTAGGACGTATAGCTAAGTGACGGCATTAACATTCGATAGGAAATCAACACATAGAATGTCTTTTAGTGGGTAGTGTGGTATGGTTGGTTTACCAATGGCCTCCGGTTTCGTACCCGGAGTGATCTAGGTTCGAGTCTTGGCCAGGGAGGGCTGTTATTTATCGATATCAAGCGGCATTGCATTACTCCATCTTTCATAAATATACCTCAGGACATCTGACCTAGGATTTGAATTGCTAAATCAATTCCACCGAGTGCCCACGGGGAGTGAGCGTAAACTTCGCTGTCATTACTCAAGTATGAGTAGACAGGTAATGTCTATGGAGCTAGTAAGATCCTAGTTGCACAGTCTTTTTAGTGGGTCGTGTGGCATGGTTGGTTTGCACTGGCCTCCGGTTTCATACCGGAGTGACCTAGGTTCGAGTCCTGGTTAGGGAGGGTTGTTATTTATCGATATCATGCGGCATTGCATTATTCCATCTTCATAAATATCCCTCAGGACATCTGACTTAGGATTTGAATTGCTAAATCAATTCCACGAGTGCCCACGGGGAGTGATTGTAAACCTTTGCTGTTATTACTCAAGTATGAGTAGACAGGTAATGTCTATGGAGCTAGTAAGATCCTAGTTGCACACTCCTTTTCGTGGGTCGCGTGGCATGGTTGGTTTAGCACTGGCCCGGTCTCATACCCGGAGTGACCTAGGTTCGAGTCTGGTCGGGAGGGTTGTTATTTATCGATATCAATGCGGCATTGCATTATTCCATCTTTCATAAATATACCTCAGGACATCTGACTTAGGATTTGAATTGCTAAATCAATTTCCACCGAGTGCCCACGGGATGTGAGCGTAAAACTTCGCTGTTATTACTCAAGTATGAGTAGACAGGTAATGTCTATGGAGCTAGTAAGATCCTAGTTGCACACTCCTTTTATGTGGTCGTGTGGCATGGTTGGTTTAGCACTGACCTCCGGTTTCATACCCGGAGTGACCTAGGTTCGAGTCCTGGTCAGGGAGGGTTGTTATTTATCGATATCAATGCGGAATTGCATTACTCCATCTTTTATAAATATATCTCAGTGCATCTGACTAGGATTTGAATTGCTAACTCAATTTCCACCTAAGTGCCCACGGGGAGTGTGTGCAAACTTCGCTATCATTACTCTAGTATGAGTAGACAGGTAATGTCTATGGAGCTAGTAAGATCCTAGTTGCACACTCATTTAGTGGATCGTGTGGCATGGTTGGTTTAGCACTGGCCTCCGGTTTCATACCCAGAGTGACCTAGGTTCGAGTCCTGGTCAGGAGGGTTGTTATTTATTTATATGTATATATCATATATATAATATATATATATTATATATATATATATATATATATATGTATATGTATATAAAAGGTGACAATTGTCTTGAACGTAGAGTATCTTACGTCTTCTTCCGTATGACTCAAGCGTTGAATTAGCTACAACAGTTTGACCTGACGCCATACAAGACGGACGTGCAAGTCGGCGCTCCTGGGCAGCCAAGGCCGGCTGTTGGCCTCACCTGTTTTTCTGCTCCTGGAATTTTTAGATTTCACTTAGGCTAGTACAAGTGCTGTCCAGTGTTTTTCAGTGAATTGAGCTTTACTTGCGATACATCGGCCCCCACCTACTGCCTCGCCCCCTTCCCTCTTTCTCTGGATTTGTGTTCCGCTGATTTAAGTATGGTGCTTCTTCGGTACAACAGAAAAACATTATATCTCTTAAATACAATTGTGGATACCCAAACAGTGAAGTGATACACATATTAAAGAATTTAGACATTTTTCATGCCCGGGCAGCAAGGAGGCCGTCACACTCAACGGCGCATTCCATACTCCGGACTAGGAACAAGCAAAAGAAGGCCCAACCAGCTAAACCCTAACCGACATTTTGAAGTTTCCCGACGCTGGTACAGTTTCCTAATGTTCCTCATGTCCAGCGTCACATTCCTCAACAACAAAATAGACGAGCTGCACACTATCATCACTTCTGAATCACCGGGTATTGTAGCCATCACAAAGGCGTGCAAATCCAGGCTGATACCTTACGTATACTTGGCTACAGCATGTTCCATCGCCTCCGCACAAACAAACGTGGAGGAGGGGTCATCCTGTTGTCCCAAAATGACCTCTCGCCCACCCCCTTGGACGTGGAAGTTCCGGTTGACCTGAAAGTGTTGTGGGTGCGGGTCAACCCTCCTCACCACCCTCGCCTCGCCGCGTCCCTCATCTGCTGTGTGATTTACCACCCCCCACGAGCCCCCACCAAGCAACTGCTACTCAGCCACCTGACCCACACCACTGACCTTCTGCGCGTGCGATACCTGTCATGCAAGATGATAATATGTGGTGATTTTAATGAAATAGACACCTTCGACCTGCAAAATGAGCTCCATCTGTCACAAGTAGTAAACTTCCTCACTTATGACAAAAAACCCTGGATTTGATCCTTACTGATTTACATGACTGGTACCAGCCTCCTTACCGTATTCTCCTGTCGGCCGCAGCAGACACGTATCAGTGTTATGACTGCCTTCGCCCACCGTCTCTCAGCCAAAGCAGACCAAGACCAGGAAATACAGGCCACTCACACAGTCCTCAATCATACAGTTTGGGCAGTGGATTACCCAACACCCGTGGACTGACGTTCTTACCGCTGTTGATGTGGAAGACAAGTGGCACTACTATCTCTCGACCGTCACTACGCTTTTCACCACTTCTTTCCGGAAAAGTCACTCAGTACACACCATCGGACCTGCCTTGGCCACATCAAACGCCTCATTCAACAGAGAAATCAAGCCTTCCACTCGCACAACATCACCGCCTACAAATCACTCAGCAACACAGTCATCAGGGAAATAAAAACAGCCAAGAAAACCTTCTACCACAACAAACTACAACACCTGCAGCCCAGCCAATGGTACGGAAAAGTTCGGGAGCGGTCGGCCTTGCAAATCGGCCGTGCACGTTCCATGCACCAGCAACCTTACCCCAGTGAAGCAGCAGAGGCTCTCAAGGACCATTTCACCTCAATTTGTCAGCAGCTACCCCCCTGGACACCACCCGCCTCCCCGCCTACCTGCCGGCCCGCTTACTTGCTCCCACAGTCAGTCAGTCCAGGTGCTTCAGAAGCTGGGAAAATCCACGTCAAGAGAGCCACCACTCCCCTTGACCTGCCAATGCGCCTCATCAAGGAGTTCGCAATGGAACTTGCCACTCCTCTTCTTCCATTATAAACGCCTCATTGCAACAGTCTAAGTGCCCATCACAATGGAAGACCGCATTTGTCACCGCCATCGGGAAAACCCCAAGCCCCGCCTCATTCGGCGAACTACGACCCATCACCATTACTCCGTTACCCAGCCTGCTGTGTGAAAGCTTTGTCGCCGACTGGGCTTACCAGGACCTCGCGCCAGCGTTGACACTCGGCAGTTCGGCAACATGCGCTCCTCTTCCACCACACACTGCCTCGTCAGCTTCCTCGACTTCGTCCACCGCCACCCCGACAAGCGCAAACCCTCCGTCACCAGAATCTTCATAGATTTCAAGAAAGCTTTCGACCTGGTGGACCACACTATGGTCATCTCAAAAACAGCAGCTTCCACGGGCATCAGGGAGTGCCTCATCCCCTGGCTGGCAGACTTTCTCTCCAACAGGCAACAGGCCATGCGCGTGCAGGGTCAAGTCTCCAGCCTTCTGCCACTCACGTGTGGAGTCCCCCAGGGGACTAGAATGGTCCCCTTATGCTTCCTAGTCATGATTAACGATGCTCTCCTCGATACCGAGCATCGTTGGAAATACGTGGATGACTCGACCATCGCCGCCGCCATTGATAGTTCCTGCCCTGACCACTCGGCCATCCAGCGCACCCTCGACAACCTCCTCTCCTGGACCACCGCAAATCACGTCACCATCAATCGCCAGAAGTCAGTTGTGATGCAGTTCGACTTCTCCACCAACCCCGCCCCCTTGCCCATCCTCACGCTGGACAACCATCCGCTCGACGTAGTCCGTTCCACCAAGCCTGCTCGGCGTCACCATCGATGATACGAGGTCTGCCTCGTACAGGCTTCACATGCTGTGTCGCCTCAAGTCCCTTGGCGTTCCACTCCCGGAGCTTCAGAATATCTACAGGCTATTCATCCTGCCTAAATTGACCTATGCCTCCCCCGCCTGGTCCTCCTCCCTCACTCCACCCAGCTGTACAACTTGAGAGGGTGCAGAAAAGGGCAGCCAAGATCATTCTTGGCCCTGTCTATACCAGCTATGACAGCGCCCTGGCTGCCCTAGGCCTCACCTCCCTCGCCACTCACTACTCAACCTCACTGCAGCAGTTTGGTCTAAAATTGCTGTGCCATTCAAGCCACCGTGATCTGCTGCCCCCCGACGCGCCGCCGCCTCGCCGGCCGTATGCGCGCCAACAAACTGATGCCTGCACTGATCGCTACCACCGGAGCATAGTACCCACTCTAGTCCGACTCATCAACGAACATAGTCCATATTTACTTGTCCAATCCTAGCTCACCTGATTTTGTACTTGACTTTTGTTTATCAGTTTATTTTGTTGTTATTGATTGTTAGTTCACTTTGTTATGTGTTGTTTATATGTTTATGTATATATAGTTGTCTCTCTATCTGTATTTCTATGTATATTTCAGCCTCTGGCTGCATGAAAATCAATAAACCGATTATTATTATTATTATTACGGCAGAAATGCCCTGGTTTCAGTGAGAAACATACAGCTGACAAAGGACTTTTTCACGTAATTGTTCTGAAGCCCCACGCAAGTATTCAGTGTCTACATTGTATCATGATGATGATACCTATTTAAAAATCAGCACTTCCACTAGCGCAAATAAATGGTGACCATTAGAGCATATATTTCAGCACTTCATATGACCTATCGAAGCTTTATTTCAAGTGACTAACTGATTTGGGAATGAAGCTGTGGATGCCGATCGCCTTTGAACACAAATAGTATATAAATAAACACATTTACAGTACACACAGTACACATTGCTGAGAAAAATACATTGTAAAGACCGACTTTTGGACATCTTG
>NW_023650735.1:2500-7500 GCF_015228065.2 Penaeus monodon | reverse complement strand
TTTTTTGATTGTTGGCCGTTTAGCTTTAGAATAGAATATGTTTTAGGCGTTATTCAGCCTTCCTTCTTACATAGCGTCGGGGACTTATCAAAAGGTATTATAATATTATCTGTTTATTTTGTAACACAAAGATAAAACAGGACAAAACGAAATACGGCACAGTAAAACAAACACTAAAACACAAGACAAAAACAGACAAAACAATAAACACGAGACAACATTAAAACGAGAACCGCCTTCTCTCACATATAAAAAACTGAATCACTTATCTCTATTGCCGAGACCACCTATTTTGGGCACCACAACCACAGTCAAACCGATCTGCCTTCTTGAAGGGCCGGGACTTTTTCCCTTTTCACCTCGGCCCGCGAAACTGAGTTTGGTTCTAAAAAATTTCACAAAAAAATTTGCATTGTACACTAAAATGTTCTTTACATAATAATCAAAATAACTTTTAAAAGGTTATTTCATAAAATGAATAAAAGTTCCTTGAAACAAAATAGTAAAATAAGTAAAAAAGAACCATTATGAACATGGTAAGATCGTTCATAAAATGTGAAAAAAAAGTAAAATATAAATATAAAATGTAAAATATTCATAATAAAGTTAAGATGAAATAATAATGAGGTAAATAAAGATTAAAAGTTTTTGCAAATTCATTTCTGTGTGGTGGTCTCTTTTCCCAACGTTCGTCAAAACCGATGTAAAAATGTTTATTAAAACATACTAAATATTAAAACATACTAAAAATAAAAAGTAACACCAAAGCAAAACATAAAAAATAAGGACGGGTGACGAGGCGCGCAGGTGAGTCGCTCCAGGTGGCTTTCCCGTTTCTGTTGCCGCAGCTTCCTCACGTGACGGGGATCCTCACCCCCGGGGGATAAAAACAGGGGCTTTAGGCAACTAGGGGCGTACGAGGCTGCGACACCTCCGTGGAACGAGGAGGGGAACGCCCGCCCTTCATCTCGAAAAGGGGGGAGACGAAAGAATATGTAGGGGACCCGAGGGGACGTACACAGGCGGTCACTACATTCTAACTTTGTCTAGCAGTGGCGGTGGTCATCTTCGCTGTCATTGAGTTAATTAACGTTGTTGTTAGACTTTTATTCTTTTTGTATAGGTTGGAACAATATTGATTCCATCTATCTTTGACTTCTTTTCCATCACAAAAAAACAAGTCCATCTTTAGTTTTGATAGTGTCCATTGTAGGTTTAAAATTTTCGTGTGGATATTTCGTTTCTCCTTGGTAGAGTTCTTTTGTGTCTTATTGATAGAACAGTTTTCAATTCTCTGGCAATGTTCATTTAAATATTTTTTCCCTTTTCTTGTCGCAAAAATCTTTGAATTTTTGTATTTTGTTTTTTTGTAAATTAAATTCTTCACTTGGATTATTGATACCCTTTGATTTTAGGCATCTTGTTTCTTAAAACAGGGGCTCAGCAAGAGTTCTTTCCTTCTTCCCAAACTCATTTGGTGTTTTATCATTTCACATTGATTGAGTTTTTTCAAATTTGTATGACACTGTAATTCTTTGTAATTGTTATCAAGAGTTTTGGGGCGAGCTTTTTGAGGTGATGATGGGACGCTCCATCTTTTTGAGTCTTATTTGAAAGTCGATAGTTAGTAGTTGGTGGGTCACTGTTGCAGTCGGCACCCGGTCTTGTCTTGGCATTTTTATGCAACTTTTTCCTTTTTGGTTCAGCACAATGTAGTCAATTTGTTTGCGTGTCTTTTTTCTGGTGAAAACCACGTACAAGTGTCTTGGGGGATTTGGAAAAAATGTATTGGCTATAACTAGATTATTTATACTACAGAATTCAATAAAATCTTCACCTCTTTCATTTATATCTCCAAGGCCGAATTTTCCACAGGTGTCATTTTTCAGATCATTTTTGCCTTGTTCCAGAGCGGCGATGATTTGCCTATTCTCCCAACCGAGTTTCACCATGAATTTAAACTTTGTCCTGGCCTCGATTTTGGTGGATTCCATGTTGCTTGAATGGTGCCTGACTTCCAACTGGTGGCGATGCGTTATTACCTGCACTTGAGAGTCCATGTCTGAACACTTTATAACACGTTGGTAGAAAAATGTTCAGGTGCATTAAATAAAAATCCTTCATGAACTTTTAAAAACCCCTCGTATATATAAAATATATATATATATATATAATATTATATAATATATATATATATATATATATATATATATACACACATAGGGTATATATATGCATATACATACATAATAGAATATATATATATATATATATATAATATATATATAATATATATATATATATATATAACTATTCATCTATCTACCCAATTCTCTTTCTCTCTCCAATTCTCTTTCTCTCTCTCTCTCTCTCTCTCTCTCTCTCTATATATATATATATACATATATATAATATATATATATATATATATATATATATTCACACACTCTTAACACCCCCATATAAAACGTATATATATATATATATTATATTATTAATATATATATATATAATATATTTTAATATATATATATTTTATTTATAACTATTTTTAGCTATATAATTCTGTGTGTGTGTGTGGGGGTGTATGTGTGTATGTGTGTGTGTGTGGTGTGTGTGTGTGTGTGTGTGTGTGTGTGTGTGTGTGTGTGTGTGTGTGTGTGTATAATGCGTATATATATTGCTACGCCAGTGGGTCTTTGTCTCTGTGCGAAACATGTCTTAACATGAAAAGGATGACCTGGGCATGTGTTAACATGAAGGGACCTGGGCAAACATGACGCAACTGGCTGTGAGCGGAGGAGCGGAGGAACAAGCCAAGAGAGACGGAGTTGGGTGCTGCTCCTGTGAAGACCTCATGTGTGCCCTTGTGACCTGATAAACTTTGTTTTGGGCCCTGTTATAAGCTGTATCGTGCAGTGTGACATGCTGGTTTTCCCCCTGTATTGTCCCTATAGAAAAGTGTAGGGCTAAATAACTTGTGTAAAAAAGGAAAGACTGTCATTTTGTGTATATTTTCGTGCCCGGGCCTCGCCACTTGGCGTTTCCTCGCGTGGTGTTCTGGGACACTGTGGTGCTCGGTGCCTCTTGGAGCTGTTCAGTGTTCACGACCCTTTGTATAGCACGCTGTCTGTCTAGCCTGCCTTGTGTTGGTAGCAGAGAGGACGAGGCGGACGGCGTAACAAATGGTGTCAAAAAGGGGGATTTGTGATATTTGATCAGTGAACGCGCCGATTTATCATGTCCAAAGATGGCGGCAGCCAAAAGGGGAGAGGAGGCTATGACTGTTTCAGGCAAGTGAGGTAAAGCCGACCCCAGATGGCCTGATCACTGCCATGCGGCCGGTATAGGGAGGAAATGGCACAAAGGGCAGAAGAGCAGGCACAGAGGGCACACGAGCAGGCGCACCATCTCGTCGGATGCGGGAAAAGGGAAGGCAGAGGAACAGTTCTTCCGACTTGTGAGGTGCTAAGGGAAATCTTGCATCGTGAAGATGGAAACTCAGCAGTACACTGAAAAAGGCCTGACAACAGCGTGAAGAGTGAACTGATGGAGGAGGTGCAGACTCTGAAGGGCGAGGTTCAGGGCCTGAGGGAGGAAGTGAAGGCGGAAAGGCGGCGTCACGAGGTAGTAACATTGCAAGCAGAGAAGGCAAACGAGGTTCTGGCAACAGATGCCAGAGTGTCAGATTTACTGGGGTCTGCCTGGGGTCTGTGGTCGGAACCGCTCCCTTGGGTATAGGTGGCGGCAAACTCGGAACCCGGTCTACCCGCCTCGTTGCCTCCCTCACCCCCTTCCTCCCCCCCCGGGCGTGTTAGTTCACGGCACGCACTCTCCACCCTGCAGCCCCTCGGCCTCCAGACATTCTGTGAGGCGTAAGCCAGCTGAGTACGACGGGAAGGTGGCCTGGGAGGCATATGTCGCCCAATTTGAAATGCTGGCATCTGCCCAGGGCTGGAGCCAGGAAGAGAAGGCCCTGCAGCTGGTAACAGCGCTAAGGGGCCCCGCGGGGGGAGTGTTGGGGCTCTGCCGCCATCCAACAGGCCTCTTACACCAGCGTGGCGGGGGTTTTGAAACGCCGTTTCGGGCACCACCACCAGGCCGAGGTATATCGGGGCCACTTGAAGAAGCGGACTCGTGAGCGTGGCAAGACACTGTCCCAGCTGGCGCAAGATGTGGAGGCGCTGGTAAGGAGGTCGTACCCTGCGGCTGCGGAAGAGATGATCGTGGTCCTGGCCCGCGATTTCTTTGTTGACGCTTTGCAGGACCAGCAGCTGCAAATCTACGTCAAGCAGGCACACCCTGAGAACCTGCAGGTGGCGCTGGCGAGGGCCTTGGAGTTCGAGGCCTTCCTGAAGGCAACCAGTGGCCTAGGGCCAGCTGCTCAGCCCCGCCATGACCTCCGGGGCCGGAAGACTAAAGTGGAGAAGATAGCACTGAGGGGAAGGTGAGCCCGAGCACTTTTCAAGGCTTGTGTTGGGGCTGCGGTAAGGAAGGGCACAGACGTAGTCGGTGTCGGAGGGAGCGGAGAACACGTCCTCTCAACCGGACGGATTCTGATGCCTTCCAGCAGTGCTGCAAGGACTGTGGCAGGAATGGTCACCATCCGAGTGCATGTCCTAAGGCTAAGGAAGTGGTACAGGCGGAAAACTCGGACAGGCTGGAGAAGGGGGCCGAAACCCAGCCGTCCTCGGTTCCCGGGCCCCGACTTGGGTAAGCTGCCGTCGAACCAGCACGATGCAGGTGGAGGGCTCAGTAGATGGGAAGCCTGACAGTGGACACTGGGGCTGAGAAGACCCTAGTGTGGCCTGATATGTTGGCCACTATGTGACTTCCAGACGCACCACAGAGACTGTGTGGTGTCATGGGGCATTGTGTGCAGCTCAAGGGGCCAGTGGAGGCTCGTATTGGCGTGGGCAGCACGGTGCAGCGGCTGCCGGTGTATGTGGCCATTGGACGAGCACTGCTTGCTGGGCCTTGACTACCTGACACAGAGTAAG
>NW_023650733.1:0-5881 GCF_015228065.2 Penaeus monodon | reverse complement strand
TTAATTTTACAAAAAAAACAAAAACGTTTTAAATATTTTAATACTTAAAAGGCTATTTTCGAATTTTCGTTTATTTTTGAATTTTCCATCCTTTTATATATAATAAAAATTTCTTAAATTATATAAAATTATCATGATTCATAATTTTTATCGTTTACTTATATTATATTATTATAATATTATACATTATTGAATTTTTCAATATTTTAATTATAATATTTTTAATTTTTATTAATAATATATATTTTAATAATATAATAACAAAAAAAATAATATAATAAATTAAATTTAACAAAATCTTTTATTATTTTTATATCATTTTTGTTTAAATACAATTCTGTAATATTTTATAAATTTATTTGAAAATTTACAAGAAATAAAAAATATTTAAAATAAATACTAAACAATATTTAAACCTAGCTTTTTTTTTAATTTTTTTATTTTTTATATTATTATTTTTATAGAAAAATTTTTGTTTTAATATAAATTAAGATATAGAATAATATAATATAATTATAATAATATAATAATAATAAAAATCATAATTTTTAATTAAAATTTACATTATTAATTTCATTTTTTCAATTTTTATTTTATTTTTGAATTTAAATAATAAACAAAATTGTAATAAAATAAAAATACATAATAATTAAAAATAAAAAATATCAAAAAACGTATTTGGATATCCCTTAAAAATTATTTTCTAATTTCCGTTTCTATTAAAATGTTTTATTTTCTTTTTATAATAAAAATAAACCATCTTTTTATATCATCTTATAGTTTATATAATTATTATTTATTACATTATAATTATTTTTTCAATATCAATATTAAATAATATAATATAAATTTAAAATAAAAATAATTTTAATTAATTAATATTAAAAAAAATAATAAAAAAATAATAATATTAATAAAAAAAATTTCTTATTCATTTATATAATTATTTATATAATAATTTTAATTATATCTTTTTTACTTAATAATGAAAAAAAAATTTTTGAAAACCATTTATAAAAATTAAAACAATTTAATTTTCCCTTTAACTGAATTTTTTTATACTTTTTTTTTATTTTATGAAATTTTATTATACATTTATTAATGATTTTTTTTTAAAAATTTTAATAATTAATATAAAAATTTTTAATAAATATATATAATAATTAATAATTTAAATTAATTTTAGTTTAATTTATTTTTAATATTTTAATAAAAAATAATAAATAATAACAAATAATAAAAAAAGATTAAATAAAATTATTTTAATTTCTAATTATATTATCTAATTTTACTGTTAAATTATTTTGCAATTAAAAAATTATATTTTATATATACAAAATATTAAAAATTTTACCAAATTTATAATTATACCTATTATTATTTATATTATATTCCATTATAAGTTTTGCAATATTTTATTGAAATTTTTAATTTTTTAAAAATTAATAATACAAATTTTATAAAAAATATAATAATATTATTAAAAAATTCTCTTATCTACTTTTATCATCATTATTTTATATTATCAATTTTTTAATTATTCAATTATAAATTTATTAATTTTAAAAATTAAAAATTAAAAATATATAACCCAAAAATAATATTGTAAATTTTCTTTTAAGTTTTTAATATTTATATAATTATGGACCAATTTTTATTATTATTTTAAATATTATTATCATTATTATCCGTACATATATACATAAAATAATAAATAATAATATAATTTTTAAATAGCTTTATTATTTCATATTATTTTTATTATTTTTTTAATTATTATTAAGTTATAATATTTTTTAAAATAAAATCCCAAAATTAAAATAGTAATAAAATAATAATAAAATAAAAATTTAATAATAATAATATATATTAATTAATTTAAATGTTTTTAAATTTCTTTATTTATTTTTCTTTATATAAGGGAAATAAAAATTTGGGTAATATTACAATATACTAATAATTCGAAACACCAAAAAACAAAAAATTTTTTAGTTATCCAAGTATATTTAGATTTTGCGCTTTTTCGATTTTGGAATTTTTATATTTTTTTAAATTTAAATATAAAAAAATTAATAATAATTATAATAATTTTTAATATCTTATATATAATTATTCTTATTCACTTACATCATTATTTTAATTTTTACAATTTAATTTTTTTTTTAAAATTAAAAAAATTTTTTAAAAGGAAAATTTTTTTAATATATTTAAAAAAAAATTTTAAAATTTTTAAAAAAAATTAAAAAAAACTTTTATAAAAATTTTTAAAATTTTCTTTTTATCTTATTACTGTTATTAGGGTTATAAAATTTTTTTAAATTATATACAACAAATAATAAAAAATGATTAAAAATAAAAATTATTCTTTTTTAAAACCAATGTTTTTAATTATAAAATTTTTTTTTATTTTTTTAAGTTATAATAATTTTTTGCAATAATATAATAATTAAGATAATATAATAATAATATAATATAATAATATAATAATATAATAATAATAATTATAATATTCAAATGTTATCAAAATTCTTTTATTCTCACTTTTTCATCATTATTGTTAGATTAATACAATTCTGATTATTATCATATTACCTAATAATTCGAATCACAAAGAAATCGAAAAACGTCATTTGGGATACTCTCAAAGGCTATATTTCGCTAGATTTTCGTTCGATTTTGGAATGTTTTTTATCCCTTTTTATATTATATGGACACAATTCTGTTATTATCATCACATTAATGATATCATCATTATATCGTATCATCATCAATACATACATCATTATCATCATTATTGCAATTATTACATCATTATTGCAATTGTATCATATTATTGCAATTATTGAGTTAATTATATTTTTGCAATAATACTATAACCCAACAATATAATAGTAATAACAAATAATAATACGATTTATAATAATTATTTATCTTCTTATTAGTATCGTATTATGTAATTATTACGTTATAATAATATTTTGCAATTATATACATACAAAATAATAAGATAATAATAACAATAATAATACTAATAACAATTATACACTACATATTATTATTATACTTATACTTATTATTATATTATTATTAACTTATAATAGATTTTTGGCAATACAATAATTAAGATAAGTAATATAATAATAATAATAATAATATAATAATAATAATAATAATAATAATAATAATATAATAATATTCAATGTATCAAATTCTCTTTATTCTCACTTTTATCACATTATGTTATGATTAATACAATTTGGTAATTATTATCATTATTACCCTAATAATTGCCGAAATCACCAAAGAAATCGAAAAAACGTCATTTTGAGTATACTCTCAAAAGGCTATATTTCGCTAGATTTTGCCGCTTTTTCGACTTTGGGAATGTTTTCTTATCCCTTTTTTATATTATATATGGACACAATTCCTGTTATTATCATCATCATTATCATGATTATCATCATTATTATCGTTATCATCATCATTATCATCATTATCATCATTATCATCATTATTGCAATTATTATCATCATTATTGCAATTGCTATCATTATTATTGCAATTATTGGAGTTATAGTTTATATTTTTGCAATAATACTAATAACCACAACAATAATAATAGTAATAACAATAATAATAACAATAATAACGATTTTATAATAATTATTTATTCATTATCTAATTAGTATCGTTATTACTGTAATTATTACTGTTATAATAATTATTTTGCAATTATACTACCAGTACAAATAATAATAATGATAATAATAACAATAATAATACTAATAACAATATTATAACCACTAGCATTATTATACTTATACTTATTATTATTATTATTATTATTATTATTACAGTTATAATAGATTTTTTGGCAATAATACTAATAATTAAGATAATAGTAATAATAATAATAATAATAATAATAATAATAATAATAATAATAATATTAATAATATATTCAAATGTTATCAAAATTCTCTTTATTCTCACTTTTATCATCATTATTGTTATGATTAATACAATTCTGGTAATTATTATCATTATTACCCTAATAATTGCCGAAATCACCAAAGAAATCGAAAAAACGTCATTTTGGAGTATACTCTCAAAAGGCTATATTTCGCTAGATTTTGCCGCTTTTTCGACTTTTGGGAATGTTTTTCTTATCCCTTTTTTATATTATATATGGACACAATTCCTGTTATTATCATCATCATTATCATGATTATCATCATTATTATCGTTATCATCATCATTATCATCATTATCATCATCATTATCATCATTATTGCAATTATTATCATCATTATTGCAATTGCTATCATTATTATTGCAATTATTGGAGTTATAGTTTATATTTTTGCAATAATACTAATAACCACAACAATAATAATAGTAATAACAATAATAATAACAATAATAACGATTTTATAATAATTATTTATATCATTATCTTAATTAGTATCGTTATTACTGTAATTATTACTGTTATAATAATTATTTTTGCAATTATACTACCAGTACAAATAATAATAATGATAATAATAACAATAATAATACTAATAACAATATTATAACCACTAGCATTATTATTATTATACTTATACTTATTATTATTATTATTATTTACAGTTGTAATAGATTTTTTGGCAATAATACTAATAATTAAGATAATAGTAATAATAATAATAATAATAATAAAATAAAAAAAATAATAAAAAATAATAATAATGATAATAATAAAATATCAAAGGTAAAAAATCCTTTTTCTACTTTTATACTTATTTGTTAATACAATTCGGTAATTATTACATTATACCCAATAATGCGAAATCACAAGAATCAAAAAACGCATTTTGGAGTATACTTCAAAGGCTATATTTCTAGTTTTGCGTTTTCATTTGGGATGTTTCTTATCCTTTTATATTAATAGGACACATTCCTTTATATCATCTCATTACATGATTACACATTATATCGTTTCATCATCATATCATCATTATCATCTTATTACTCTTACATTTTCAATTATTCAATTGTATCATTATATGCAATATTGGAGTTATAGTTATATTTTGCAATAACTAAACCACAAAAATAATAGTAATAACAATAATAAACAATAAAACGATTTTATAATAATATTTACATACTTAATTAATCGTTATTACTGAATTTACGTTATAATATTTTTCAATTTAAATACCATAAATAATAATATGAAATAATAACATAAACATAACAATTTTAACCATAGCATATTTTTATTATACTTATTATTATATTATTATTTTACAGTTTAATAGATTTTTTGCAATAATATATAATAGTATAGTATAATAATAATATAATAATATAATAATAATAATTAATAATAAATAATAAAATAATATAATAATAATTAATAATATATTCAATGTACAAATTTCTTATCTCATTTATATCATATTTTAGATTAATACAATTGGTATATTATCATTATCCCTAATAATTGCCGAAATCAAAAAAAGAATCGAAAAAACGTCATTTGGAGATACTCTAAAGCTATATTCGCTAGATTTTGCCGCTTTTCGACTTTGGGAAGTTTTTCTTATCCTTTTTTATAATATGGACACAATTCTGTTATTATCATTCATTATCATATTATATCATATTTCGTTATATCATCATTATCTCATTATAATTTCCATTATCTCATTTCAATATTCACATATGCATTGTTCATATTTGCAATTATTGGTTTATAGTTATATTTTGCAAAAATATAATACCACAACAAATAATAGAAAAACAATATAATAACAATAATAACGATTTTAATAATTATTATATATTATCTTATTGTATCTTTATACTGTAATATACTGTTATAATAATT
>NW_023650732.1:0-5881 GCF_015228065.2 Penaeus monodon | reverse complement strand
AAACCGACTTTCCCACTTTCTGAACACTGGAAACCACTGATATTCCACTTCAGAACACGGAAACACGGTCTTTCCATTTTTGGGAATATTGGAAACACTAAAAATTCCTTTTTCAGAACACTGGAAACACTGACATTCCACTTTCAGATCACTGGAAACACTGACATTCCACTTTTAGAACACTGGAAACATAACTTTCCCACTTTGATTTTGCTAAAAACCGTATCATCCCACTGTTTACAGTGTCATGCTTGTCATTCGTTTCCTACATTCGTTTTCTACATTCGTTTTAGCTGTCCCATATTCTACTGGGGTTTTGGGCACCCAAATTGTGTTCTGTAATGTAAAATTTATCATGTTTCTCTTTATTTAATCAGTGTTTGATAAAAAAAAAGAAAGAAAAGAAAAGAAAGAAAAAAAGAAAAAAAAAGTCACTTCATTAGTTCGATTACTCGCTACTAGATAGTGTAGCACAGCCAAACGATTTTATTTGATTTAGCCGCCAGAATGAAGCCTTTCATGTTTCAGAATATATAGCTATAATTGAAAATTGTTGTTTTGAAAAAAGGGGGACATGCGGCCTCACTTCCATAGGTGTTGCCATTCGATAAACAAACAATTCCGGGAAATTTGAAAAATATCGCACTACAGAGCCCAGTGATGGCTAATACTACATGGTTTGTTATCACTTATTTGAAATGACTTAAGTATTTTAAAAAAAAATAGATGCTAATACAATTGTTGGTCATTTATGTTCTACCAATCACACCTGTCTTACAACCAGCCAGGGTTTTTGTCTCTTTCATAAAAACTATTTACTCTATGTTTACATCGATGTTTTAGCCAGAGTACAAAGACGGGACCCAGCAAGTGTACTGGAATATAATACCGCATCTGTACATACATATATTAATGTGTGGGGTGGTGTGTGGTGTGTGGTGTGTGTGGTGTGTGTGTGTGTGTGGGGTGTGTGTGTGTGTGTGTGTGTGTGTATATTATTATATATATATATATATATAATATATATATATATATATATATATATATAGATATATATATATATGCACATACACACGCTTGACCATATTTTTAGGGCCGGATCCCCTTCGTGACGCCAACTTCCTTTTCCCCGGGATGGGACAGCTGGCCGCCCTCCCAGTGTCTAGGTTATGTGTGGTGTGTGTGTGTGGGGGTTGTGTTGTGTTGTTTGTGTGTTGTGGTGTGGTGTGTGTGGGTGTGTGGGGTGGTGTGTGCGCGCGGCAAGAACGCCCCGGGGGGAGTCAAGAGACTGTCAGGTCCCGGTAGGTGGGGGGGTTGGCAGCAAAACGGGGGGGAGGATAGAAAGAGAAAGTAATGGTCGATTTTTGTTTGTGGAATGTGTTCCTGTACCAAGGAACTTTCGCGGAGAGGCTTCGCAAGGGAAGACTTTTTTAAAATTTGTCCTGAGTTACTTTTGGAAAGAAAGCTCTTTTTCCCCCTTTTTTTCTCTTTTTTTTTTTTTTTTTGTTTGAGGGTTTTTTTCCGGTTTAAGTTCCATAGCAAGATTTCAGGACAAAGTTTCAGATAATACACTTTTTGTATTTTTGTCTCACGTGGCTTAATATTTTGGATTTATGTTTTTTTATGCCGTATATTGTATTTATCATTGCGCTTGTCCTGGGGATGACAGAAAAAATCCCCCGGGGGTTTCCGGCCCAAGGGCAGAAAGGGTCCAAACCGGGTAAATAGAGGGGGTTTTGCACGGGAAAAGATTTTGTGCTACTGAGTAAAAGTTATTTGTTTTTTGATGAGTTTGTTTTGCATGACTTTTCGGGTTTTGTTGAAGTTATTGTCTCCCTGCATTGCAAAAGCCCCTTTTTGGGTTTTGATGATGTCCCCACCCCAAAAACCTAGCACGGGGGGGCAAGCCAGCCGGGTAAATAGATGGGGTTTGGGCCCCAGAAGGGCATCCGGCCCAAAAGAATAACTACCAGAACCCGGGTTACGATCCCCATAAGAATGAGCGAAATCAGCTACGTTTTATATTTTCAATTAGAATATATTTGTATAATGTATTAAATATCATCGTGGCGATGCGCGTTATAAAATACTTGTAACACTAAACACAGACACACACACACACACACACAACACACCCCACACCAAAACAAAATTTATATTATTATATATATATATAATATATATATTATTATTTTAACCCAGCTTTATAAGTGATGTTAGAAATACGTTGCCCAAGTTATCTATTTTTCGTTTTTATATTTACATCATCTTTAACAAGAGGAAATTAAAGTTTTTTGGCAGTAATGAGAAGTAAAAATGAGAAAAACTTGCTGACAGGGATGGGGAAGGAAAAGAGGAAGAGGCAAACCGAAGACAAGACTGAGCGACAAAATCAAATATATTTTCGGGCTGTCGATGGTATAAATGGAAAGAAAAGCGTAAGATCGAGTTTTAGTGGGGGAAGGATGGTGGGGAGGTCACGGGTGCTCAAACATGGCATACGTTATGATTGATATTTTACATGCCTTTATAATCCTATGTATTGCCACAGCCCCTTTTCCCACATACAACATACTATAAGTATGTCCATTGCTTTACCTTTTATTTGTCTCCCTTGCCCCAAAAAGACATTCCAAGTTGTATTTCCATCCCTTCCACAAGAGCTAGATTGTTTGTAATACTACCTTTCATCACCAAGTCATCTGTTTAAGCCTGATCTATGCCATCTTTAGACATGTAAGAGAGCAGGCAGATCCCGGGGGAGCCGGGAGAAAAACCCCTCTCGGCGCAGCCGTACTCCCTCAACTATATAAAAAGGAGTCTAGACATCTTTGGTTTTCTGCCTCACACCCCAAGCTCGCCCCCCTACAAAACTCTTTGGGCCCCCATTCCGGGCTTTACATAAAGTTTTAATATATATATATATATAAAATAATTATATAATAAAATTTTGTGGTTTGGTGTGGTGGGTGTGTGTGTGTATATTATATAATATGTTAACACACACACACCACACACACACCACACACAAATTTTATAATATATATATTATAATTTATTATAAGATATATATATAAATATGTAAGAGCCGGAATGATGGGCCCTACAAGAGTATGGAGGTGGCGAGCTTAGGGTGTGAGGCAGAACAACCAAGATGTCTAGACCCCTTTATTATATAGTATGATGGAGTACGGCTGCGCCGAGGAGCGAGGTGTTGCTCCTCGGCTCCCCACAGGGAGTCTGCCGTCATCTCTTACAGTGGTCTAAAGAGGGCATAGATCACGTGCTTAACAGATGACATTGGTGATAAAAAGGTAGTTTTACAAAAATTTGCCTAGCTCTTTTTTTTTGGAAGGGATAGGCAATAAAATTGGAATGTCTAGGTGGCAAGGAGAGACGAAAAAAACAGGTAAAGCAATGGACATACTTAATGTATGTGTGTATGTGGGAATATAGGCATGTGGCAATACAAGGATTATACAAGGCATGTAGAATATCAATCAATAACGGTATGCTATGTTTGAGCAGCCGTGGACCTCTCCACCATCCTTCGCCACTGAACTCGATCTTACGCTTTCTTCCACTTATACCATCGACAGCCCGCAAATATCTTTGATATGTCGCTCAGTCTTGTCTTGGGTTTTCCCTTTTCCCTCTTTTTCCTATCACCATCCCTGTCAGCAAGTTTTTCAATACTTTTATTCTCATTACATGACCAATAAACTTTAATTTCCTCTTGTTCAAGATGATGTAGAATATAAACAACAGATAAATAGAAAACATTGGCATACGTATTTCAGGAACATCACATATATAAAGTGGGTTACAATATATATATATATATATATATATATATATATATATATTATATATATGTGTGTGTGTGTGTGGGGTGTGTGTGTGTGTGTGTGTGTGTCTGTGTGTGAGTGTATACAAATAATTTTATAAAAAAGCGCATCGCCCGACGATGATATATGTATATCATATATACATAGATATATTCTAATGATGAAAATAGTAATACGTAGCTGTAGCTTTGTTCATTCTTATACGGGGTCGGTATGATCCGGTTCTGGTAGATACTTTTGTGGCCCGGGTGCCTCCTGGCGCCAACCCATTTTTTACCCGGGGTGGCTTGCCCACCCAGTGGCTAGGTTATGGCCCGTGGGGACAGTCATGCAACACAAAAGGAGCATTTATGCAATGCAGGCAGACCCAAAAAATCTTACAACAAACGCAGAACAGTCATGCAAGACAACCATCATGCAACAAGCAAATAAACTTCACTCAAGTAGCACACAAAATACCTTTCCTGATGCAAACCCTCTCTATTACCGGGATTTGGACCGGTACTGCCTTGGTCAAGGGGAACCCCGGGTGCAGTTACTGTCATCCCAGGACAAGCGCAATGGATAAATACAAAAATACGGACATAAACATAACATAAATCCAACATATAGTAAGCACAGTGCAGACAAAATACGAAAATGTGTACTTATCTGAAACTTGTCCTGAAAGTTTTTGCTATGGAAACTTAATTCCGAGAAGAAAACCCTCAAACTAAAAAAAAAAAAGAAAAAAGAGAAAAAAAAAGGGTTTTAAACGAGATGTCTTTCTTTCCAGACAAGTAATCAGGAAAAATGTTTAAAGAGTCTGTCCCTTGCGAAGCCTCTCCTGCGAACGTATCCTTGGATACAGGAAAAACATATACCACAAACAAAAAAATCGGACCCATTTACTTTCTTTTCTATCCAGTCCCCGTTTTGCTGCCAGACCTCCCCACCCATCCAGGCACTGAGCAGTCTCGTTTACTCCCCGGTGACGAATTACTTGCGCGCGCGCACACACACACACAAAACACACACACACACCCACCACACACACACACACACCACACACACACACACACACACCACACAACACACACACACATAACCTAGACACTGGGAGGGCGAGCCAGCTGGTCCCAACCCGGGTAAAGAGAGGGAAAGGGTTGGCGTCACGAAAGGGCATCCGGCCATAAAAAATAGGTCAAGCGTGTGATGTGATATATATATATAAACTATTTTAAAATATATATATATATATATATATATATATATATATATATATATATATATACACACACACACAAAACAACACACACAACACACCACACACACCACACACACACACACACACACACACACACAAACACACAATAAAATATATGTATGTACAGATGCGGTATTATATTCAGTACACTTGCGGGGCCGTCTTTGTATCTGGCTACAAATCGATGTAACATAGAGTAAATAGTAGTTTTTTGAAAAGAGACAAAAACCCTGGGTGGTTTTTAAGACAGAGTGGATTGGTAGAACATAAATGACCAAAAAATTGTATAGCATCTATTTTTTTAAACTACTTAAGCATTTTTAAATAAGTGAAACAAACCATGTAGTATTAGCCATCACTGTCTCTGTAGTGCGATATTTTCAATTCCTGGAAAATTTTTTGTTTTTCGAAATGGCAACACCTATGGAAGTGAGGCCGCATGTCCCCTTCTTTCAACACAAAAAATTTTCAATTATAAACTATATATTCCTGAAACATGAAAAGGCTTCATTCTGGCGGCTAAATCAAATAAAAATCGTTTGGCTGTGCTACACCATCTAGTAGCGGCTAAACGTACTAATGAAGTGACCCTTTTTCTTTTTTTCTTTCTTTTCTTTTTTCTTTTGCTATCAAAAAACTGATTAAATAAAGAAAAAAACATGATAATTCTACATTTCAGAACACAATTTGGATGCAAAACCGCAGTAGAATATGGGACAGACTAAAACGAAGTAGAAAAACGAAAGTAGAAAAAAGAATGAAAGCAGAACTGTAAAAAAGTGGTGAA
>NW_023650731.1:0-5882 GCF_015228065.2 Penaeus monodon | reverse complement strand
TCCAAACTTTCATCTAAAAAAAAAAGTAAGCGGGTATAAGTTCCTTTATTCGTCGGTTTTTAAACGCGGTTTTAAGTTACATATGGATACCTAGCAAATACATGTTTATTCCATTTTTTCAATTCCACTTTTTACTTAACGAATACCTTCACCTGCACCTAATTTTAATTTTATTCAATCGTTTCCATTGCTTTTAAAAAAGATATCTTAAACTCCTTTCATGATTTTTTCCCGTTGGCTACTGAAAAAGAATTAACCCTTTATATATTTCTTCAAATCTAAAACATAAAAAAAAAATTTTTTACTTGGCACTAAAAATTTGCACCTAGCCTAATTTCTATATCAAACAAGTCATTACAAAATGAAAAAATAAAAAAATCAACATCCTTTGCCTATGTTTTTCAAAATCCCCCTTTTTGTATAGACAAAAATTTAATTCCCTATAGTAAATTTTTTACTCAAATCAAAACCCTGATAACAGAGGTTTAATTTATATTTTTTTAAAACCTGTTATAAAAAAAAATTTAAATATAGAGTTATTCCCCCCCACTGATGCAAAATGGTCTTAGGAAAAGACAGAAAATTTTTCCCAACGAGGTTTTTTTTTTTTTTTTTTTTAAACCGAGGTTATCAACAACCAATATTTCAATTTCTTTTTTCTTTCTTAAAAAATAAAGGTGCTTTCTTGTTGGTGTCTACATTAGATATTTTTGTTTTACATGGCAGTAAAGGGTATATGACGAGCACCCATACAGTCGAGGAGGTAAGTTATAGAGAAAGGGTTGAAAAAATCACAGTCCTAAGGGGAAAAAACCCGAAACCGAAGCAAAATTTTCTAAATACAAGTTAAAAAGCATTCGTTTAGGAGAAAAAATATTCGCATTACCTCATAATAAGGGAGGGAAAAGCTTCTTTCATAAAATTAGAGAAAGCAAAATGCCCTTTTTTTTCAAATACAAGGGTGATTGAAGTATTATTTTGAACGAAACATTTTTTTCAGACTTGGGAAATATATGGGAAGGGTTAAAATGTTATAGCATTGCTATCATCTTTAACAAAAAGTCTTATTTATCTAAAGATGCCCTTTCCTAAACTCTGACAATGCTCCAGGCAATAATCCAGACAGGTATCAGGGAATCCCCCTTCTTGTCACGAGATAATGACTTCATCGAATACTAAAAACCATTAATGGCGTGCGAAGTGAGGAAGAGGCGAACAAATAGAGCGACACCATGGAAGTACTTTTCTCGTCTCCTTTCGTGAAAAACCCGCATACTTAATGAATATCTACCATGGAAATCGCACCCTTCAATCATTTGACCAAGGTAAACCCCCTGTTCTAGATAGTTTAGAAAGTTTTAGAAATGCTCGCCTCGGTTGTTGATTTCGTAGCACATCGTTCTTCACACCCACGTCGTCCGCTAGCTCACGCTCTGTTCTCCCTATAAAAACATGCCATTTTCTTGTGCGGGCCTCACCCTTCTCCTAAATCTGCTCCTCCTCCCCTCTCCCTCGACTAAGCGCGATGCTGTATTTCCCGCGGGATGTAAAAAATGGTGATTATAATCATAATGGAGCTATAACATAACTTCACACAACACTAAATAGTATTGCATTGATGACTTAGAATTGGGATGCTTATAGCCATATCAAGCTTGGAGGTTTCCCTTTGCGAAGAAAACATAAAATTTGATAAAAAAAAAACAGTAATATGTCTTTCTTTTATTTAGTATAAAATAGATAATTACTGTATGACTGCAATACACAATCAAAAACATTTGCCCGATAATTTGTCAGAATTTAAAATTTCCATCATTCATTCAATTTTTGCTTCTCGCTTTCCTCGCAATTATTTTTTTTTTCCCCATTCGCAAAAAAACGAGTAGCAGGGACGATTGCTGTCTTCGGGCATGTCACCTTCTGTGGAAGAGATTCAGAATCTGAATAGAGTTATAATATTAACAACCCCATCCGACCATTACATGCTAGTATTTATCAATTTTCCTTATGTAAAAGTGTAATTTATCTTAAATGGGCAAATAAAGCTTACAATGGTATCAATATATGATTTTTTGCATAAAAGTACCATCAACTTGTTATAAAGAAGAAATAAAAAACAATATTTCCCAAAACAATAACATATTTTGCTTAGAAAAAAAAAATCATTGATCGATTATTGAAATTTTTTAAGATTATCTGCCCGCTACGGCAAAAAACACCAATAAATTTATAATAAAAAATCAATCATGATAATGTGGGTTATAAAAGTATAAGTTTGATAAAATGCATCCTTATATTTTGTTTAAAATATTCCCCCTTAGGAAACTAAAAGTCCTATGTCCAATCTCCGATACATTTCCAGCGGGGACAGTACATGTTGGATGCTACCATTTTCCCACTAAATGTGCGAAACCCCAATGGCATCCTCACAATGTTTGCACTTTTAGCTGTCATAGTACGATTTCAACCTGTTAACAAAATTTCCCCTTTGGGTTACATTATAATCATTTAGCATGTAAACTGCCTCGTTATCAGCGTCTTCTTCGTCGCAGAGAATATTTTCCCTGTAAATGTTGACCGCAGCCTAGACGAGGGACTCTAAAATTCCGCAGGGAAAATAACGGCTATTGGGCCCCGGGAATAAAAGACGCCCACCCCAGGGGGGCGGGGGGCCCCGGGGCAGGGGGAACCGGCGGCCGGGGGGGGGGAAGGGGGAAACGGGTTTATAACCATAAAGGGCAAAAAAAATTCTTTTAAAATTATTTTTCAAATTTTTTTAAAATAACCCGAATAATTTATTTTTGTTTTTAAAATTTTTCCTTTTAAAAAAAAATTTAAAAATTTTTTTATTAAAATAAATTTTTTTAAAAAAATTTTTATTTATAAATTTTTTATTAAAAATTAAATTTTTTAAAAAAAAATAAAAAAAAAAAAACAAAAATGGAAAGGAAAATGTAAAAAAAAGGTTTTTTTTTTTAAAAAATTAAAGGGGGAATTTGTTTTTTAAAATTTTTTTTAATTTTTTCCCAAACGCTTTTTTAAGGTTTTTAAAAATTGGGCTCCCCCCCGGGGGGGCCAAAGGCGCCCCCCCCGGGGCCCCGCGGGTTTTTCCCCCCCTTCCCCCCTGGGGGGCAAACTTTTTTTCCGGGGGGGGTTTTTTCCCCCCTTGTACCCCGGGGGGGGAAAAAAGGGCCCTCCCTCTCCCCCTTTTCCTTTCCAAAAATATTTTAAAAAATAAAACTGGGTTTTGAATAAGTTAAAATTAAAAAAAAAAATTTTTTTAACGGTTGAAAACGGTAGAGAATAAAATCAAAAGTGAGGAGGGCCAGGCGGTTTTAAATTTTAGGGGGAAAATGCAATTTAGCAAAATTATTTCCCCGTAAAAAATTTTAGGAGGGGTTGGTTTAAGCCCCGGGGGAAAAAAAAAAAAAAAAAATTTGCAAAAAATTTTTCAATATTTTTCTTTTATAAGCCATTTTGAATTTTTTTAAAAATTTTTAAAGGTTTTTTTCGAGGGGGGGATAATTTTAAAAAAAAATGTAATGATTTTTTTTTAAGAAAAAAAATTTTAAAGGGGGGTTTTTTTGTTATTTCCTTTAAAAATTTTTAAGGGTACTTTTATGCAAAAAAAAATTTGAAATTTAAAATTTTTTCTTAAGAAAAGAATTCCCTTTACAAAAAAAATTTATAAAATTAGCAAAAATGGGTTGTTTTTTTAAACCCTTAATTTTAAAATGTTTACAAAATAATCCCGGGAAAGGAAATTTTCCTCCAAATGGGTTTTTTTTGGGGAAAAAAAAAAAAAAATTTGCGAAAGGGGAAAAACAAAACGAAGGGAAAATTTTTTAAAAACAAAAAATTTTTTGGGGAAATTTTGATTTGGGTGTTTGATATAATTTTTTTCATTTAATTATTTTTAAAAAATTAGTTTTTTTTTTAAATTTTTTTGTTTTTCGCAAAAAAACTCCAAGCTTGAAATAAAACCCAAAAAAAAAGGCAAATATTTAGTGTTGTGTGAAGTTAGGTTATAGCCCAATATTAAAACACCTTTTTTAAAATCCTCCTAAATACAAATGCTTTTAGCGAGGGGAGAGGGGGGAGGAGCAGATTTAGGAGAAGGGTGAGGCCTCGCCCAAGATTTGGCTGTTTTGAAGGGAGAACAGAGGTGAGCTAGCGGAAAAAGAGTGGGTGTGAAGAACGATTGTAGAAAATCAACAACCCAGGCGAGCATTTTTAAAACTTTTAGCTATTTAGAAAGGGGTTTCCTTGGTCAAATATTGAAGGGGGGGATTTTCCTGGTAGAATTCATTAATAGCGGGGTTTTACAAAGGAACGAGGGAAAAATACTTCCGGGGGGCGCCTTTTGTCGCCCTTCCTCATTCGCCGATTTAATGGTTTTTGTATTTGGTGAATCTTATCTCTGACAAGAAGGGGGGTTTCCCCGATACCCCCTTTTTTTTCTGGAATATTTTTGGGCATTTTCAAGTTTTGGAAAGGCATCTTTAGAAAATAAGACTTTTTGTTAAAGATGATAGCAATGTTTAAAATTTTAAACCCCCTTTCCATAATTTCCAAGTCTGAAAAAAAAAGCCCGTTAAAAAATTTTCTTCAATCACCCTTGTATTGAAAAAAAAAAGGGCATTTTGGTTTTTCCCAATTATTAAAAAAAAACTTTCCCCCCTATTAGAGGGAAAGGGAATATTTTTTCTCCTAAACGAAGTTTTTACGGGATTTAGAAAAATTGCTCGGTGCGGCTTTTTTCCCCCTTTTGGACTGTGATTTTCAACCCTTCTCTAAACTTACCCCTCCCCGGGGTGATGTGGTCGTATTACCCTTACTGCATGTAAAAAAAAAATATTAATGTAGAAAAACCCCAAAAAGAAAGCACCCTTATAGATAAAAACCCGGGTTTAAAAAAAGAAAAAAAAAAAAAGATCGTGGAAAATCCAGTGTTGCTAAGATCATCGATCGAGGGTCAAATTTTTTTTTTTACTCACAGGGGGTTAAATATCCTGGTCAAAAAATACCTGCTTTAGGGGAATTTGTATTTTTCATTGTCCAAAACACGTACAATTATAAAAAACTTTATAAATGGGGGTATATTATTTACCTTTTTAATCTTAAAAAGTTTTGTTTTTGATAAAGAATAGTTTTTTAAAAAAGGGAAAAATATCAAAATGAAACCTTTTGTTTACAGGTGTTTGATTTTTTAAGATAAAAAAATTTATAGGGGCCTTAAATTTTTCGCTAACCCCAAAAACTAGGGGGCTATTTAAAAAAACTAGGAAAAGGGGTAAGATATATTTTATTTTTTTTCATTTTTTAGACTTTTTATTAAGATTCAGAAAAAAATTAAAGAGATCGAGGTCAAGTTTTATTCAGTCCAACGTAAAAAAAATTTTCTCTTTGATAGGGGGATTTTAGAAAAATATCATGTTTTGGGGTTTAAGTACGTTTCCCGTAAAGTAAACACCCAAACCGGCGGTTTTTAGGGGATCGTTCTCTTTTAAAAATAAAACTTTTCTAGCCCATTTTGCGCATATTGTGAAAAGCAAGCGGGGAAATCGAGAAAAATAAAGTTTTTTGGAATATACCCGTTGGGAAAAGGTTTTTTTTGTGTCCTTTTATAATATTTTTCCCCTTCTTGTAGGAGACAAAAAAAAAAATATTTTCAGATAAATGAAAACTAAAAAATCGCCGTAGTCCCACTTAAAGATGCAATTTTTCTACCCCCCTTTTTTTATAGCATGTTTGTAGACTGGTGAGAAAAGAATGAGAAAGAAATGAGGGAATTCCCCCCGGGGGGTTTAGTTTTTTTAAAATTTTTCCCGTTTTTTTTTGGGGCCAAATTTTTTGTGTCTTTTACAAATTTTTCCTTCTGT
>NW_023650730.1:0-5882 GCF_015228065.2 Penaeus monodon | reverse complement strand
TTTTTTGGGGGGACGGCTTGTGGGGTTGTTCGGGGGGGGGGCTCTTGGAACTTTCATGTTCACGACCCTTATATCACGCCGTCTGCCTAGCCTGCTTGGTTGGGGCAGAGAGTCGAGGCGGCGCGTAAAAAAAAATATATATAATATAATAATATTATATTATTTTAAATATTATATATATTTGAATTTTAAATATATATCAAATTTTTAATTGAATTATTTATTTATTTATATATATATATTTATATATAAAATTATATAAATATAAAAATTTTAAAAATAAAATTTATGTTAAAATTAATATATATAAATATAAATTATATTTATATAATATATAAAATATATTTATTATATAAAATTTTAAATAATATATATATAAAAAATATATTAATATATTATATTATAATATATTTAATATATTTATATTATATTTTTAAATTATACATATATATATATTACTTATAAAACCAAAATATTATATAAATATAATATATATATATATTAAATTAATATATATATATATATATATATTACATTATATATATATAACCAAACAAAAACCAAAAACGTGTACACAAAGATGAAAGGGAAACAGCCAAGTAAAAATGAAGCTAAACCGAAACACTTCGAATCTTCAGAGTTCCTCTTCAGACGGATAAACCCGAAATGGATACAAGGAGAAAATTTTGGCAAGTATATATAGTGATAGGAGACAGGACGAAAAGGGCTGAAAAAGGCCGGGGGGTCAAGGTCGAAGAGTCTGGGGAAGGCTTTTTCTAACAAAGGGAGGGAAGCCCCCCAGGCCCCATTGCCACACTAAGTTGAAATTTGGCATTTTTTTAATTAAAAGAGTTCTAAATTTTTTTTTATACGAATTGGCTGTTTATGAATTAATTTAGGTTTTTTCCATCACCCGGTGACCTTTCACGTAAATGAACGAACCCCCGCATTTGTTTCTCTAGCAAATCTAAATCACGCTGAGTTATTAATTCTTTTCTCAAAGCTCTCCCGGGACTCCCCATGTAAAACTTGGGGAAATCTTTAAAAGGTATAGGTAAAACCGGAGAAGTCTCAAGGCACCGCTAGCCGCATTTTTTTTTTTACGAAGATTACAAA
Source organism: Penaeus monodon (assembly GCF_015228065.2). Taxonomy (NCBI): domain Eukaryota; kingdom Metazoa; phylum Arthropoda; class Malacostraca; order Decapoda; family Penaeidae; genus Penaeus; species Penaeus monodon. Next base: position 4,766 of record NW_023650730.1, on the reverse strand, counting down.
ACGTATTGGGATATTAAGACTGTCAATGCCGCGCCTTTAAAAACTTTTGGGCCTTTTTTTCATCGGGGGCGGGTTTAGGGAACATTTAATAATTACTGGCACTACCGTTGAGATTAGGGGAATGAGTAAAAAATTTCCATCTCGCAGATGATGTGCCTATTAAGAAAAAAGGGGGGATATCCAAATTTTCGAAAAAGTTTCCAAAATGACGTCAAGCCCCCGTAAAATAAATCATTGCCAAAAATTCTATATGCCCTAAAAAACATGGCCGAGACTACTGACTTTTTAACATACAACGGTGATTCGAAAAAAAAATAAAGATAATTAGCGGTGTGACTGGGTTTTTACGGTAACCAAAAAATTTAGGGGGCCATATATTTATATATATATTATTATATATTAATATATATAATATAGAAGGAGAGAGAAGAGAGAGAGAGAGAGAGAGAGAAGGAAGAGAGGGGAAAAGGGAGAGAGGAGAGGAGAAAAAATTTTAAATATATCACAATAAATATTAATATATATTATATATATATATATATATATATTATATAATATATAATGTAAAATATATATAAATATATAAATATATACTAATATATAATATATTTATATATTATAATATATATATAATATTTACTACATAATGATATGTTGTGTGTGTTTTTATATATTATTTTTTAAAATTTATATTAATTTTAATATAATATAATATTATATATATTTATATATTTTTATATATTAAACATATAAAATATAAAATATCCATCATCATGGGGGGCAAACCCCGAGGGGGGCCCCTCCCCGCATCCACCCTTCGCTTCCAGCCACGAGATCCCTCGGGCGAGTCCCAGGCGGGCACACGGCCCATCTCTAGTTCCTCAAAAGGGTCTCGTGGGTCCCCCAAGCCATGATCCCTGGACGCCCCCTTTCTTCCACCCGGGTTTGTTCGAAGAGAGACAATGGTGAGCGGGGTCGTCCATAGGGGGCGAGCTAGGTGGCCTTTATACCGAGTTGGGGACCCCGGGATTATGCAAGAAAACAGGTCCCATGCCTCTCCGGTGTAACCGGGGGGGGACACGGGTCCTCCCAACTGTCCCCATGACCCGGGCGGAGGACTTGTTAAAAAAGGCTCAAGGCGGACTCCAAGGCACTGGATAGCGTCCAAGTTTCGCTTCCTAGACAAACGGAAGTATCAAGGCCTTAAAGACCCAGCTTGGCCCTTCTGCATAGGTACCGACATCTCCAAACGCTCTTTTTGATCGGTTCAGGCCCCTTTTTCCAGCCCAAACCCGTACTGACTTCCCCGGTCTGACAACCCAGAGATAGGGACTACGCTCCAAGGATTAAAACTTTCTTATTTAAACGTCCTCCCGCAACATGGATCGGAACGGGTTCCCCTACAGGCCCCCAAAGTCCTGAATCTTGGTCTTGGTCCGGAACCTCTAACCCAGGGGCTTCGCCTCTTGCTAAATGATCAAACCCGCCACAATGATCCAAGGACTCATAGGATGGCACCTCGCCCGGCAAAGTAAAGGACCGAGATTTTAATAGCCTATTTTGCCCGCACTGATTTTGGCTATAGCTCTGCCCTTACCCATCATACAAGTGTTTAAAAAGTGTGGGGAAGGACAGGGGCCCTTCCCTCCCCCCTAAAATTAACGGGAAAGAAGTTCGACATACCCCCCACACTTTTACAGCCTTTAGTCCCCGTATAGAGGCTTGCTATAGGGCCAAAAATCTGTGTCGGAAATTCCCTGGCCTCAGGATCTCCCATACGATTCCCGATGCACCATCAAAAACCTTCTTGGGTCGGTAGGCTCAAGCAACCCCCGACCAAACTCACGACGGCGTTCCCCATTATTTGAAGCCTAGTTATGGTCTATTGTGGCTTGCCAGGAGTAAATCCCAAAATGCTCCGGTCTTGGTGCCTCATGGGGGTTGCGGTCCGTTTTTAGGAATGAGAGGAGAACCCTTCCTGGTATGTGAGCGTGTAATGCCCGGTGTTGCACGCCCTCGACCCCTTTCCCCCTTTCCCGAGAGGGGTGACCACGCCCCTCCAGGTGGGGGAAAGGACCAGACTGCCAAATGGCAGTCAGGACTGTACAGGCCCCGACCATAGGTTCACCCCCCCCCTTTAAGTTCAGGGAGGGGTTTACATATGCCTCGCTTTTTCCCCCTCTTCAGCTTGGAAAAAGCCAGCCTAACCTCTGTTAAGGTAGGAGGTTCCCTCCTGGGGTGGGCCGGCAAGGGACTGAGACCGCTTTCATCCAAACAACTGTTGGGGATCCACCCCGGGGCAAAGTTTTAAAAACTCAGCCCAAAGTTACGAAAACCCCCAAATGATCTGAATGACTGTCCCACCGCTGATCGACTGCAGCATCTGTGAGGGGGGCTTAGGGTTTTGTTTTTTCAGGGGTTGGTAGGAGGGCGAAGGCATTTACCAAAAAATTCCTTCGACTCCTCAGCAAGATTCCCGATTAACTTTCCTTGTCCCTTTCAGCAGTGCCGAGCCCCCATCACCTGGAACGACCAGACTTGATTTTCCCCTTAGCCCACCTTGCACCCGCTTCAGGGCCCTAATGTCTCCAGGGATGGTATTCTGCTTGTCCTTGGGTACCCAATGGACTCCTGAGCTTCTTTGAGGTTTCCGCTTGAAGGACTCCCACAGACAAATGGATCCCCAGGTTGCTGGTTTCTGAGAATCGGCGAGCTGCCGTGGCGAACCCACGGGACCTCCTCCTCCCTTATCTGTCCAAGGAAACCCCTTAGGGGGGGCCAATGGGGGGGGGAGTTTTGAAGTGGACCCCCAGGGGCCCAAAAAGCCTTGGCCGTGCCCCGAACTCACACTCCGGTAACCCTGCAGTTCTGGAGGATCCCCATCGGTGTGCAAGAATGGTCGATCTCCTTGGGCCCTGTACCCCTTCGCTGTACCAAATCCAGTGAGGAGTTGGAGCGCGGTACCGGACCGAGATCCTCATTTTCTGGGGCCCAGAAAAATCCCCGGGGAAGGGGGCTATTTTCCCCTGCTGGGATCAGCTCCCGGCCATGGGGGCCCACAGACATTCGTAGCCAGTCGGTCACGCCGGGTACCGCATTGGTCGCCGAACAAAGCGAATGTCTCCCGGGGGCAATCGTCTGCCACAGTGCAGTTTGGCGTAGAACGCCTCTTTTTACTCGGTTTTATGTACATCGGTAGGAGCATACAGCAATAAGGACATAACCAAAAACTGCTTCGTCTCAATCCCCGATACGCTCATCAACCGGTTCACCTCGCTACCGCAGGCTGAAATCGACTGGAGATTTTTTTTTTGGCTAAAACCCTGGGGTGGTGACCATCGCTGGGCCCCCATGTAGGTGTAACCACCCAACGTGTGCCGCTCCCAGTCTCCTCACCTCTAGAGGCACCACCTAACCCCCCAGTCCTTCAATTCCCGCGATAGCAGAGGTAACCGCCATCCTCCGCAAGGACCGGATTTTTCCCAACGCCTCCCCGGAAAGCACCCTGGGTTTAAGCCTGGGTGGTCACTCCGGTGCCGCCACCTCGGCCCCCCCCCCAAACCACAGCCCCAGAAAAAGGGGGGCGGCAGGCTGGGGGGACGTATCCCCTGGGGGGTTCCCGAGGGCTTTCCCCCAAGCTTCATGGTGGGTTTGGCCCCTTGGGGGCGAGGCGGGACGAGTAACTCTCGTCCCAATCCTGCCCCCGAATTTGCCCCCCCACGGGCCCACGCCCCCTACTTGCTGGTGGGAGGGACAAACACCCCCCCCCCCAGCATTACCATTCACTGTCTTTCCCAGGGGTATTTGGGGGGGAGGACTGGAAAGGGCCCCCTCCCCCAAACTTATAATATTAATATATATATAATATATATTATATTATATTAAAATTATACATTATCTTTATCATCATCATTTATAAAGGGGGCTAACGCCGAGGGAGCGCTGGCCGCATCCCCCTTGTTTCCAGTACGGGGCCCCTCAAGGCGAGCCTCCAGGCAGGCCCCCGGCCCATCTCTAAATTCCTCGCGACAGGGCTCGTCGAGCTGCCCAAGCCATGACCTTTTGAACGTCCCCCGGGCCCCCCACCAGGGTTGTCCGCAAAAAGACAACCTGATGGGCAGGGGCATCCACAGGGAATTTCGGGCCCCGGGTTTGCAAGTAAAGGTCCCATTACGGGCTTACGGTTTTAGCCGTTGGTTGGGGGGACGTGGTTGCAACTGTACCCCCTTTCCCGGGGAAGGGACTTGTTCCCAAAAAGGGATCACAACCGCCCAAGACAAAATGGTGTCCATGTTTCGCTTCCATAAAGCAAAAATGGCAGTATCAAGACCTTGAAGACATGTGTTTGGTCTTCTGAAGGGTACCGACAACTCCAAATCTCCTGTTGATCGAGTTCATGGTCCTTCCCGACCCAAACCGTTTTTTACTTCTTTCCTTTTTACACCCCGAGACCCTGGGGCTTGCTACCAAATATGCAAAGCTCTCTGTGGGCTTCACACCCAGTAGCAGAATCGATGAACGGCTTTTCCCCAACAAGCCCCCAAAGTCCTGAAAATTGGTTTTTTGGGCCGGAACCTCTAGACCCAGGGGTTCACCTCATTTCTAAAAGCTCAAGACCACCACCAGTGATTCCAAAGGGGCTCAGATTAGTAGAGCTTTAAGCTTTGCCCAATGTCCTCCCTGCGGTGTTGAAAAGAGTTGGTGCAAGGACACAGTCTTACCTCACCCTTTGGGGGGGGTTAACGGGGGAAAAAGGGAAAGTTTCA
>NW_023650729.1:0-5883 GCF_015228065.2 Penaeus monodon | reverse complement strand
TGGTTTCTTGTGCATATTACATTGGTAGCGTTTTAGAAAGAAAAAATAAAATAGGAAAACAGTCATTTTTCCCAAAGCACCCCCCCAAAAAAATGGGAAGATTAAAAGCTTGTAAAAGAATAAAACGTAAAAATAAATAATCAGAGAAAAAAAAATTTAAAAGAAACGTTAAAAAAATTAAATAAAGAGAGAATTTTACGTTATCAATCAGGTTTTTTATTTTCATTCCATCATTCTTTATAAAACTTAAGATTTTATCATTCCATTTTTGACCCCCTTTGGGGAAAAAAACAAAAACAAAAGTCAAAACTAAAAATCCATTATTTTAAAAATTAAACACAAAGAGAAGAATAAACCTCAGAAAAAATAAAAAGCACAGCACAAATACACTTAAAAAAAAAAAAGGTCAATCTTAAATTTAAAACGAATAAAAACAAAAATTTAATCGAGACTCCCGAAATTTTCTAAAAGCATTTTAAAGTAAAAAAAAAAAAAAAAAAACAGAGAAGAATTGGCGGCTATTGAGGATACCGAGTGGAATGACCCGATGCCGTGCGCAATCAAGAAGGTGGTTGACCCACCTTATTTATCAAACAAGGTCGGGGCCCCGGGAGATGTTCCCCCATCTAAAATCTTTTTCCTCGTTTTAAACATCGTCTCCCCTTTCAAAATGTTTCTAAAAAAAATACAAATTTATTGAAGTTGCCGTGAATTTTAGAAAATTAAAGGAGGTTTTAATGAAGAAAAATATAAAAAAAAAATTTAAAAAAAAGAAGGGAACCAATATAAAAATTTAAAAGACGATAAAAATTTTTTCCGGGGCTTAGCTGCGGGTTTGGCGCCAAATGCCCTTGAAGATTTCCCTCTCCTTGTCCGTCCCCATCGGCGCCATTTTTGTTACCCCGTTATCTACGAGGGGGACCCACACGTTACCCTCGCAGGCCTCGAGGGGGAATCGTGAGCGTTCCCCTCGTTTAGTTGGGGGCCCCAAAATCCCCTAAAAAACTAAAAATGTCCAGGGCTTTCCCCATCCTCCACCTGCAGCGCCCCGTCAGGCGGGACCTTCTGCAGCGCCCGTCAGGTCTCCGTCGGACCCCACGCCCGGGCCACACTTGAATATTGGTCGCGGGGACAATTTTTGGGGGGTTTTGGATGATGCTGGGGGGTGGTTGCCAAAAGGAGCAGTAGGAGCGGCAGTCACTACAACCCCCCCCCCACCTAGTAGAGCGAAGTCCACGACGTTCATAGGGGGTCCTCGAAGTCAATGCCCACTAGCGAGATCTCCACCCTCTGCTGGGGGTGTTCTAGGGCGACTCGGTTAGATCACAGGGACATCGTGAGACGACGGTGACGAAGCTCTCCCTGACCTTCCTCCCCAATGGTAGTGGCTATGATCTCCTCCGACAGTCTTAACTCGATCTTGCTGCCTCGAGACTGCTGCTGTCAGTACAGTAGTCTCCATGACGGGTGATAACTCCAACATCTCCACCGTCATCACAGGTACTGCAGCACCCTCATCTCCAACCACTCACACGGGTTTCTCGACACCTATTCATCAACTTCCATCTCAGGTTTCTTCCACAGGTTTCACAGACCAGGACAGGGTGTGGTTACATGCTCATACATCTGGAATGAGAGAAAATCCCTCCCAAACCCTTTGGAGTTGCGCAGGCTTAATGAGATAGATGACAGTGAAAGGAAAATAGTTGTTGACAAAGCAGCATATTGTTTATCTGTTTATTAAGATTGCCCGAGGAGGTAAAAATGGCTTGGCTTCAGACGTAATTGGCATTATTTAATAGCGTTTACACCACATAAAAACTAAGATGATTTAAAACAAAATGTTAAAACTAAAACATAACACATTACATTAGATACAGGATGCAAGTAACATTACACCTGGTTCAGCATCGTCATCCAAAAGTGGATCAACAAAATCAGGACTATATTCATCATACAATTCTGGGTAAGTGATTTCACCCAAAACTTTAAAAGGTTTCAAGTCATTAATGTGGTATTGCTTCTCATTAAAAGGTTGCTAGATATCTTTCACCCAAAAAAGTAACAGGACCGATTTTCTTTTTGATGCGTGCAGGCCCTGACCAGCGCGGATTTTGCAGTTTATCTACCCCAGTCTTACGAACTCGATTCTTATATAATCCCGTGTCCACTGTTCCCTTGCGGTTCTTGTAGTCTCAAGGGCTACCTTACGAGCTATATTGAGAGCATTATAAAAGGTTCTAGATGACTCTGAATTGTAGACAAGATCGTTGGTTAGTCCAACAGGAAAATGGCCATGATGACCGTCATCAAGTATAAAGGCTGATCTCCTGTACTACGATGAATGGCGTGTTAAGAGCCAGCCTCACCGGGAAGGGATAACCCTGCTCCCATCGTGAAAGGTTTCATTTTTGCTAGGGATGCGATTGCATCCTTAACTACTCTATTTGTTTTTCTATCATCCCATTAGCTGAGGATGATAAGCAGTTGTCAGGGTTGTCTTATCTGCAGTAGTCGGCAGCTTTCCTTTAAAAACAGTCGATTGTTAAATTCAGATCCCCCATCAGTTTGTAAAAGGCCCGAGGAGGCCCCAAATTTCGTAATAAATTTTCCCGGAACATCGCATCAGCCACATGGTCGGCTTCCTTTGTTTTCAATGGAACGATTTGGACAAACGAGTTAAAGATGAATGATGTCAGACAGTAACGATAACCAGCCTCAGATCTCCCTAGCTCAATTAAATCTGCATTATTTTCTCAAGAGGAACTGAGACATCGGGCCCGGTTGCAAGAGGAGCCTTTTGGGCTTCCTTTCGTCGCTGGCAGTCTTCACAGGCTGCAACATATTCCTTGACGTCACAAAGCATGTTGGGAAAATAAAACATGCCCTTTAAGTTGACAAACGTCCTAAATCCCACCAGGGGTGAGCAAGCAATTGGAAAAGAGGGGGCTAATTTAATGCACTCCTCCGAAGTTGTCGAGGAACCAAAAAGTTGGCTCACAATTCGATCAGGTAAATTTCTCCACATGATACAAAAAAACCCTTCTGGAGTTCAAACTCTTCCAGGGGGGCGCGGAGGTTTTCTGTGAGGAACTGCTTCCTCTTCCAGATAAGCAATAATTTCTGCCACATCGGATCCTCAGTTGTTTCTGATTCTCATGGTCTTTGGGTCTGGATCTGATATACGTACAACTGAAATATTTCGACTTAACATATCTGGAATATGGTGTGCGGTACCAGGCTTGTACAGAATGTTAAACGAATAGCCAGACAGTTCATATGCCCACCTAGACATCCTTGGGGACTTTGTTTTCTTTGTGAAAACGTACACAAGTGGTCGATGGTCAGTATACACAGTGAATTTGCGACTATACACATAAGGGTCAAATGCCCGGACGCTTTCGATAACGGCAAGAGCTTCTGCGTCAGTAGCGGAATATCGAGTCTCTGGTCCTCTCAACTTTCGACTGAAGTAGGCTATGGTATGGGGCTTGCTCTCACTATCTCTCTGCATTAATGCAGCACCAATGGCAACTTGTGATGCATCAGTGTGTATCTCAAATGGGAGATCAAAGTCCGGCTTACGTAAAATCGGGGCATTCATCAAAGCATCTTTCAAAGATTGAAACGCTGACACTCATCTGTCCATTTGAATCTAGTATCTTTCTTGATAAGCTGGGTTAAGGGCGCAGCTACTTTAGCATAATCAGGAACATGCTTTCTGAAGAATCCTGTAGCTCCTAAGAATCTTCTTACTCCCTTGACTGTTTTTGGGGCTGGCATCTCCGCAATTGCTCGAACTTTGTCAGGATCAGGGAGAATACCTTCAGGAGTAACTCGGAATCCTAAGAACCTGAAGTTCTGCACAACGAATTCACATTTGTTAACATTTAGCTTCAATCCAGCAGAGTCTAATAGATCCAGTGTTTCTTTCAGATGACCAGATGGTTCATCAAAGTTCTTACTGTAGACAACAATGTCATCTAAGTAAGCTAATGTATGTCGGCCGAGAACTGGGCTAAGAATGGCATTCATAGTTCGCTGAAAAGTTGTTGGTGCCGTAGACAAACCAAATGGCATACGTCGCCACTGAAAAAGGCGATAACCCATCGCTAAATGCCGTCTTTGGCCTATCTTCAGGTGCCACAGGGATACTCCAGTAAGCATCCTACTGTCAAGTAGTGAAAAGACTGCTGTCTCTCTAAGCTCATCCACAGCTCATCAATCCTTGGCAAAGGATAGGTGTCAGCTATTGTCACAGAGTTCAGCCGACGATAATCTACACAGAAGCGAACGGTTCCATCCTTTTTTTTAACAAGCACTACGGGTTGAGAACCAGGGTGACATGCTTGGGTCAATCACACAGCCTCAAGCATGGCGTCGCACTCCTCCGTATCTGTTGTTTAGCTGCTTCAGGTAGTCGCCATTGACGTGTACATAAAGGCTGAGTTCATGTGTAGGTATATGGTGCTGTTACATCTGGCACAGTGCCAATAGAGAACTTATTGAGCTAAAATGACGTGGATAATTAGCCAATAGTGCCAAAATACCTTCACATTGCATGTCTGATAAATGCCTCAAATCTGGGCCATTTTCTTGATCGTCTGTTGCCATAGTTACCGATGCAATATCTGGAGGATCATCTAAGCTTGTCTCAGGAAAAACAACAAAGTCACCTTCATCATAGCCGAAATCTAATGGCCATAGGCTACATCAAAATCATCATCCTCGAATCTAAAGTCTGGATCAGAGGCATCACCTTCCTTCTGAATTCCTCAGGTAAAGTTCGGCATCAGTAGAGTTATCCTTGAACTGCTCCTCAACAGGATAAGATCCTTCAGGTGATTGCTTCAGCTCCACCACAGTGCAAAGTGCTCCAGTGGGCCACGTGTGTACCATTGTGTAGGTGTATGGGACGAGCTCCTCATTCACTACCCATACAGAAGTCAATTCCATTCTCAGGCACAACTACCGTTCTAGGAATGACAACTTTGTCAGTGGCCTGCTTCTAGAAGCAACTGCCTTACCATTTAAAGTCGAGGACAGTAACCAAAAAATAACGACCACACGAGGAGGACATGGTGGTTTCCCGAGGGAACTTCTGCAGTTTATTCTTAGGAGTGAATTGGTACAGCAATGATACCTAAATCCTCCAACGCATAAGTTTAGGAAGGATTATCCCTTTAAGCTTCAGGGAACTCTTCGGGAGTAGATTTTGTACCAAATGGAAAAGAACCTTTGCAGAAAAACCTAAACCCAAAAAAAATCCCTGGGAAAACTATACCCCCACCAAAAACAATCTGTGAAACCTTTCGGGTTTCCCCGCCATTTCCCAAAAAATACATAACTCCCCCCAGATGTAGCCCCGAAAAGCCGGCCTGAAATTCCTCGAAGAACGCCCTCGGTAAATTTTTTTGGGGTCATTGTCTGTAAGCACCCATTTTTAGCAGAATAAATTCAGATCCGTACAAAAAAGCTAGAACATTACTCCCCCAAACGGGGTCTTCATAGAGGTCTCCTGCAGGCCCCTTTAGCAGAAATCTCAGTAATTTTAGATATTTTTGGACCGCAGCCTCTGTCAATGTCGTTTCCTTTGTTTGAAATTTTGGTGGTCCTCGGAAACTGACCTTCTTGGGTCCTTTTGGGACCCAAAAAATAATGTAGGGATAATATTTTTATTAGTATTATTTTTGTTTTTATCATTTATTATTTTTTGACTAGTAGTATAATTGCAAAAATAATTATTATAACGTAAAATTTCAGTAAAACATACTAATTAAAATAAGAAAAATAATAATTAAAAACGTTATTTTTGTTTTATTTTTGTTTAGTATTATTATTTTTGTGGTTATTGTTTTTTTAAAAAATATTAAATAAAAATTT
>NW_023650727.1:0-5886 GCF_015228065.2 Penaeus monodon | reverse complement strand
TCCCCTCCCTCTCTCCTTCCCCTTTTTCCGTTTCCCCCCCCAGGGTTTTTTGGGGGGAATGGGGGAAAAGGGGTTGACAACAGGCTCCCTTCTGGACACCTTGCCCATCGCTCTGCTGCCCATTTCCCCTTTCCCCTATACGGGGAAACCCATGCTAGTGGTAGTACCTCACTTCTTCTATCCCCCTCCCATGTGAAGAGGGGTTTGCCACCTCCTGTTCCTTCGCGCCCTTCGACTGTGCCCCCCAGTCCTGGATGGAAAATTTTCTTCCTTCGCGCTCTTTCTCCAAACGGCTCCCCTGGCATGTTCTCGTGCCGCGTTATCCGGGGGCGCGGCGTACCTTTACCAACTCTCCCCCAAAAATTGACCCATTTGCCCGCCCTCAGCCTCCCCTACATAGGAATTATCTCCCCGTCCCCTCTCACCCTCTCAACTGCAGGTGATTTTTCCCCGGGTTAAAAACACCTCCGCGCAAGGGCCCCATACACCCCCCTTCCTCCGCGAAGGTGGGCCCCTATGCTTTTCCCTTGCTCCTGTGCAAGCGTACTTTGGCGAAACAGGCCCCACCCTTACCAAGGTCGTCTCAACATAAGTACGCTAATCGGGGACAAAACAATAACCCCCTTTTGCCATCAGGGGACCGGTCATCAGGGGACGTCACAGCGGGATTGTTTTTTCCGCCGGTCCCTCCCGAGAGGGTGGAATCTTCCTTTAAAAAGCTGCTGCCAAATTTTCAACTTAACACGGCTTTTCCCCCTGTTGACGTCTCCTTGCTCCCATATCCCCCGCCTTCTACCCTATGCCGGCCCCCCGCGCATAGTGCCATCTCCGACCCGATGGACCTTCCCTCCGTTCGTCTTCCCCACCCCCCCGTGTTCCCGCTTTCCTCCCCCCCTCTTTTTCCCCCCCCCCCTCTCCCTTTCCCCTTCAGCCTGAAGATGGGTCCCGGGGATTTTGAAACTTATCTATTTTTAAAAAATCTAGTTTTTTATTGTGGGTTTTTTTTTCCTTGTATCACACGGAGGGGTGTTTGCTATAAATATATATATATATATATATATTATAAATATATATATATATATATATAATATATTATAATATATAATAATTTTATGTATTATGTATTTATATTTATAAAAATTTTAATTTTAAATTATAAAGTAAATTTTTGTATACTTTATTATATAATATATTATATTAATTTTAATATATATATATAATATATTATATATATCTATATATATATTTATATTTATATATATATAAAAAAAAACCAAAAAAATATTATATATATATTTATATATATATAAAATTATAATATATATATAAAATGTATATAATATATATATTATAATTAATTTTATATATTATATATATAAAATTTTATTAAAATAATAAATATATAAATAATATTTTTTTTTTTTATAATTTTTGTATAAAGTAAAGGGTTTCCACCAACCAAAAAACCCCCCAAAAAAAATATTATAATATATTTTATAATTAAATTATAATATTAATTTTGTAAGATAAAACTTCCACCAACCCCACCCACACCCTTTTAAAAATAAATTAAAATTTTTAAATTAAAAATAATATTATATTTTTTTTTTCGAAGAATATTTTTTCTTTTTCCCCCCTAAAGGGTTAAAGCAGAAACTCTGGAAATATTTCCCAAAAAAAAGGGGTTTTCCTCAATTCAAACCTTTGGGTGGGTTCTTCTTTTTCCCTTTTGCGGGAAAAGAAAACATTTTACCAAACTCTCAATTCCCATCTTGGTAACTGTCCTGTAAGAAAAAGCAAACTGTGTAACTATCTTTGACGAATCTGGTGAAGAAAACATATGCGACTTCGATATCGTTCTTTTTGTTTCGAAGGAAATATTTTCATGATATGTATTTTGCTCTAAGGAAAGTCAAATCATGATCGGGACGGTGTTTGAACATCTGTCTTATTGAGTTTACCATCTTAGATATGCATCTTTGTGTGCACTGCTCTCTCCCCTCTCTCTCTCTCTGTCTGCCTGTCTATCAGTCTATCTATTTATTTATCTATCTCTCAATATACCCAAATACCTAATATATATATGTGTGTATATATATATATATATATATATAATAATATAATATATATATATATATATATATATGTATGATATATATATATGTGTGTGTGTGTTGGGGTGTATATATATATGTATATATATATATATATAAAATATATATATATATATATATATATATATATATATATATAACACACACACACATACACACACACACACACACACACACACACACACACACATGTCCACACATGCATGCACGCACGCACGCACGCACGCACGCACGCCACACACACACCACACACAACCACACACACACACACCACACACCACCACACACCACACACACACACACACTATATATATATATATATATATATATATATATATATGTATATATATATATATATATATATATGTATATATATATATATATATATATATATATATATATATATATATATATATATATATAAACACAAAACACACACATAAAACACACACACACGCATATATGTGTATATACATATATATATATATATATATATATATATATATATATATATATATATATATATGTATTAATGTGTGTGTGTGTTTGTGTGCCTTAGAAAAGAGAAAATCTCTCACTGTCTTAAACTGTAGCTCTCTCTCTTAATCATCATCTCAGCGTAGTGCAGTGTTTATTGTGTGGAAAAAGCCTTGGCTGAACTCAACGCTAAAACTTTCGAAAAGGCCTAGGAATGTTTTTTCCTTAATTGGGGGAAAATTTACTTGGGGTTTTTTCCTCGGCTAAAACGTTATTTTTCCCCCTTTTTTAATTATTTTTTTTAATGTCCATTTCCAAATAAATCCTTTTCTTTTTTGAAATGCATTGTTTTTAATTTTTCCATGTGAAAAAATGATTGTGAACTGTCCTTAAAAAATTTTTGCGGGTATGGTATATATATATATAATATATATAAAATTAAAAATAATATTTTATTATATATATATATATATATATTAAAATTGTATATATATATTATTATAATATATATTATATTTTATATATATATTTTATAGTTTTTAAAAACATAACACACACACACACACACACCAAAAACACACACACCACAACACACACACACACACCCCAACACACCAATTATATAATAATATTATTTTTATATATATATATAAAATGATAATATATATAAATTATGTATAAAACCCACCACAAAAAAATTTATATTATATATATTAATAAAATCTATAATTAAAATATTTTATATATATAATATATTATTATTTGTATGTTATGTTTATTTATGTATTATGTATGTATAAAATTTTGGGGTTGTATAATTTTAATAATATAATATAATATATATATAAAAATATAATTATAATATAAATGTATGTATATATATATTAAATATATATTTTTATTTATATTATTTTATATTTATTTATATTTTTTTGTGTGTGGTGTTTTTTTGTGTGTGTTGTGTGTGTGTGTGTGTGTGGTGTATGTATTTATGTATGTATCCCAAAACACACCCCACACACACCACACACACACACACACACACACCACACCACACGCACACCACCACAACACAAAAAAAAATCACACACACACACCCCAACACACACCAAAATATATATATAAAATTAATATATATTTTATAAAATATATATATAACCCATACACACATATTACTGGCGATGTGGTTTTTGTGGGGGGTGTGTGTGTGGGGTGTGTGTGTGTGTGTATGTGTTGTGGTGTTTTGGGGGTGTGTTGGTGTGTGTGTGTGTGTGTTTGTGTGTTTGTGGTGTGTGTGTGTGTGTGTGTGTATGGGGGTTTTAAATTTTTCGGGTTTTGGGTGGGGTGTGTGAGAGACAGAAAAAACAAGAAAGATATAAGAAAAAATGGAAACAAGGAGAGAGGGGGGGGGAAAGCCAAACAAGGAAAAAAAGAAAAAAAAAAATAAAAAAAGGGACAAAAGAAAGAAAGCCCCTTTCGAAAAAAAAGAGGGAGAGAGAAGAAAACCCCCAAAACAAGGGAGGAGAAAAATCCTAAAGGGAAAAAGATTCAATATTTTTCCAAAATTTCCCTTTTTTATAGGGACCCCTTTTTCTCAAAAAGGAATCAGTTTAAATTAAACATAATAAGGGAAAGCTTTGGCTGTGGGGGACGCGGCCAAGGGATCTGATTTTTGGCCGAGCTAAATTCCTTTCAAAAGGGGCGAGATTCGGAAGGTTTTTAAGGGGGAAAAGGAAATTAATTTAGACGAGAGACAATGTGTGGTTTGGATAGGTAGTGGGTAGATATGTAAAAAGGATGGATGATGGAGGGAAGAGGAAATGATGAGGGGTAGACAGGGGGAAGAAAATATTTTTGCTAACAAATAAACAGATAGGGAGAGGGGAAAGGGTTTAAACACACCCCGCGCGCGCCACACACACACAAACACACACACACACACACAAAACCCCACACACAAAAACACACACACCACACACACCCCCAAAGTATGCATGTACACTTTTACAGAAAAAAATTTTTGTTTGCCGGGGGGCACTGTAGCCTCCCCCGAACGAAATTCTCTAACAGTACAGAGACGTTCTTAAAGGGATCTACAAATTTATTAGAAAACAAAAAATTTTAAAAGGGAAACCCCCCCTTTTGATTAAAGGGAAACCCTTTCCCAAACCCACCCGAGCCACAGAAAAGCAGGATTATGGGGATTTAGCGGGGCAATCTCCAGAGTTTCAGTCCGAGGGGGTGTGGATGGATTAACCGAGGAGGGAGAAATTCAGTTAATATCTTGTTAACCAGAGTTTCCTTTCCTGCCGGCGGAGTGGGAGTGTACCCTGCTGTTCTTCAAAGGTCAACAGCGATAAAAATTAGAGGGATTCTATGATTTTTTTGTATCTACTGTGTGTGTGGGATTTTTTTTTTTTTTGTCGTCGATCTTTTCTCTTTTATCTCTAAAGATGCAACATTTTGTCCATATGGCACGTCTTTTTTGCGAGACTAATGATGTAGTGCATCTATTTGTCTATCTATCTGTTTGTCTTGCTTTTGTATGCCCATCTATTTACTCGCCTATCTATTTACTCGTCTATCTTTCTATCTATCTAACTGTGTATACACACACACGCACACACAACACAAAATAAAACAAAATATATATATATTATATATATATATATATAATTTATATATATATATATATATTATATATATATATATATATATATATATATATATATATATATTTGTATATATATGTGTGTGGTTGTGTGTGCCTTATATCCGCCCTCAAAAAATGTCGTGCTAAATTTCCTATGACTCGCCTCTATTTACCCGGGGGGGAGGCATAATAAACCCCTGACCTCGCTGACGACGTCGGAGCGCTGGTTTGAAAACCCGGGGGAAAATGGAAGCTCAAATTTTATGCTGCTCTCTGTGATGTATTATTCAGTACGATTAGGATTTAATGAGGATATTATTGCACTAGTACTGGAATAAATGTATTTGCGACTGTGTGTGTGTGTGTGTGTGTGTGTGTGTGTGTGTGTGTGTGTGTGTTTTGTTTGTGTACATACAATACATAATAATTTAAAATATATATATATATATAATATAATATTATATTATATATATATATTATGTATGTATGTATGTATATGTTTTATATATATATATATATTATATATATATATATAATATATATATATATATATTTATTATATATATTATATATATGTATATATATATTTTATATTATATTATATATATAATAAAATATATATATATAAGTTTTGTGTGTGTG
>NW_023650726.1:0-5886 GCF_015228065.2 Penaeus monodon | reverse complement strand
TTATTTTAAAATTTTTTTATCGTTATTATGTAATTATTAGTTATAATAATTTTATTTTGCAATTATACTACCAGTAAAAAAGTAATAATGATAATAAAACAATAATAATATCAAAAAACAATTTAAACAATTTGATTATTATAATTATACTTATTATTATTTTTTGTTTTATTACAGTTATAAAAATTTTTTGGCAAAATTTTACTAATAATAAGTAAATTAATAATAATAAAAAAAAAAAAAAAAAAAAAAAAAAATAATAATAAAAATGTAAAAAGATAATAATAATGAAATAGTAATAATAGAAAATAATCATCAAATGTTATAAAATTTCTCTTTTTCTCCTTTTATATCATTTTTGCAGATTAATAGAATTCTCGTAAAATATATTTTTACCCAAATTTTTTGCCGAATCATCAAATGAGGGAAAAAACGTCATTTTGGAGTCTACTCTCAAAAGGCTATATTTCACTAGATTTCGACTTTTGGGATTTTTTTCTTTTACCTTTTTTATTATATATGGACACAATTCCTGTTATTATAATCATTATTATCATGATTATCATCATTACTATCGTTATCATCATCATTATCATCATTATCATCAGTTATGATATCAATTATTATCATCATTATTGCAATTATTATCATTATTATTGCAATTATTGCAGTTATAATATATATTTTTACATCTATACTAATAGCAACTACAATAATAATAGTAATAACAATAATAACGTCTTTATAATAATTATTTATATCATTATTTTAATTAATATCGTTATTACTGTAATTATTACTGTTATAATAATTATTTTTACAATTATACTACCAGTAAGAATAATAATAATGACAATAATAACAATAATAATATTAATAACAATATTATAACAATTAGTATTATTATAATTATACTTATTATTATTATTATTGTTATTATTACAATTATAATATATTTTTTGGCAATAATACTAATAATTAAAGTAATAATAATAATAATAATAATAATAATAATAATTATAATAATAATTATAAAAATAATAATAATAATAATAATAATAATGATAATAATATTGATAATAGTAATAATAGTAATAATCATCAAATGTTATCCAAATTCTCTTTATTCTCACTTTTATCATCATTATTGTCATGATTAATAGAATTCTGGTAATTTTTTCATTATTACCCTAATAACTGCCAGAATCATCAAATGAATGGTAATTATTTTCATTATTACCCTAATAACTGCCAGAAAACGTCATTTGGAGTCTACTTCAAAGGCTATATTTCGCTAGATGTTGCCGCTTTTTCGACTTTTGGATTTTTTTTCTTTACTTTTTTTTTATTATATATGGACACAATTCCTGTTATTATCATCATTATTATCATGATTATCATCATTATTATCGTTATCATCATCATTATCATCTTTATCATCATTATCATCATCATTATCATCATTATTGCAATTATTATCATCATTATTGCAATTATTATCATTATTATTGCAATTATTGCAGTTATAATATATATTTTTACATCTATTCTAATAACAACTACAATAATAATCGTAATAACAATAATAATAACAATAATAACGTCTTTATAATCATTATTTATATCATTATTTTAATTAATATCGTTTATTACTGTAATTATTACTGTTATAAAAATTTTTTTTACAATTATACTACTAGTAAAAATAATAATAATGATAATAATAGCAATAATAATATCAATAACAATATTATAACAATTAGTATTATTATAATTATACTTATTATTATTATTATTATCATTATTACAGTTATAATATATTTTTTGCAATAATACTTTAATTTAAGTTATAATAATAATAATAATAATAATAATAATAATAATAATAATAATAATAATAATAATAATGAAAATAATAATAATGATGATAGTAATAATAGTAAAAATCATCAAATGTTATCCAAATTCTCTTTATTCTCACTTTTATCATCATTATTGTCATGATTAATAGAATTCTGGTAATTATTATCATTATTCCCCTAAAAATTTGCCAGAATCATCAAATGAATGGAAAAAACGTCATTTTGGAGTCTTCTCTAAAAAGGCTATACTTCGCTAGAATAGCCGCTTTTTTGACTTTGGGTTTTTTTTTCTTTTACCTTTCTTTTATATATAGGGACACAATTCCTGTTATTATCATCTTATTATCATGATTATCATAATATTATCGTTTTTATTATCTTTATCATCATTATTATCATTATCATCATCTTTATTATTATATTGCATTATTATCATCATTATTGGTTTATTATCATCATTATTGAAATTATTATCATTTTATGCAATTTTGCGTTATAAATATATTTTTACATCTAACTAATAAAAACTAAAATAAAAATAGAAATAACAATAATAAAACAATAAAAGTCTTTAAAATCATTTTTATATCATTATTTTAATTAATATCGTTTTCTGAAAAATTTTACTGTTATAATAATTATTTTTTACAATTATACTACCAGTAAAAATAATAAAAATGATAAAAATAAAAATATGATATTAATAAAAAATTTTTAAAACCCTTTAGTATTATTAAAATTATAATTTTTATTATTTTATTATTATTTTTATTACAGTTAAAATTTTTTTGGGGCATAAACTAAAATTGAAGTAATAATAATAATAATAAAAATAGTAAAAATAATAATAATAGATAATAATAATAATAATAAAAATAATAATAAAATAATGTAATGAAAATAATAGTAATAGTAAAATTAATCACAAATGTTATCCAAATTCTCTTTTTTCTCACTTTTATCATTTTTATTGCATTTTAAATAAAATTCTGGTAATTTTTATATTATTACCCTAATAATCCAAGTATAAAATAAATGGAAAAAACGTCATTTTGGAGTCTACTCTCAATGGCTAATTTGCTAGATTTGCCGTTTTTTTCGATTTTTTTGGGATTTTTTTTTTTTTACCTTTTTTTTATCATATTGGACCTTCCTGTTATTATCACATTATTATAATGATTATCATATTTTTCGTTTCCATATTTATATATCATAAATTTTTACAATCAATCTTATTATCATTATTGCAATTATTATCACATTATTGAAAAATTATTTCATCTTTATTGAAATTTTTTTCATTATTATTGCAATTATTTTGCATTAAATATATATTTTTACATCTATACTAATAACAACAAAAAAAATAATAGTAAAACAATAAAAATAAAAATAAAACGTCTTATAATGTTTTTTATATCTTATTTTAATTAATATCGTTATTACTGGAATTTTTACTGTTTAATAATATTTTTACAATTATACTACAGTAAAAATAATAAAAATATAATAAAAACAATATTAATATTAATAACAATATTAAAAAATTAGTATTATTAAAATTATACTTATTTTTATTATTGTTATTATTCAGTTAAAAATATATTTTTTTGGAAAATATACTAAAAATTAAAGAATAATAATAATAAAATAAAAAAATAATAATAAAAAATAATAATAATAAAAAAATAATAATAATGATAATAATAATGATAATTTAAAATAAAAAATAATCATCAAATGTTACCCAATTTCTTTATTCTACTTTTATCTCATTTTGTCATGTTTAATAAATTCTGGTATTATTATATTATTACCCAAAAACTCCCCAGAACATCAAAAAAATGAAAAAAACGTCATTTTGGAGTTACTCTAAAAAGGCTAATTTCGCTGATGTTGCCGTTTTTTTGTTTTTGGGGATTTTTTTTTTTTTCCCTTTTTTTTATTATTATGGAACAATTTGTTAATAAAATTTTAAATTATAATATAATAAAAATATAAAATATATATAATAATAATATAATAAATAAATTAAATCATATATAAAATAAATTAATAATAATAATAATATTAATAATATTATTAATTTTTATAATTTTATGAAATTATGATTTATAATATAATTTAATATACAAATGTAACCAAACCTTTAATTATTAATAAAAATTAATTAAAATTAATAAAATTCTTTTTTAATCTTTATTATATAATTATTAATAATATGGAAAAATGTAATTTTTTTTAAATTAATATTTTAATTTCCTAATTTTTTTTAAATTTTGATTTTCTTTAACCTTTTTTATAAAATACTTTTTAATTATATTATTTTTAATATTATTATTATTACGTTATATATATTTTTCAAATTTTTTATAATTTAATAATATAATCTTTATAAAATATTAATAAATTAATATATAATAATTAATAATAATATAATTTTAATAAAATAATATTGTTTATTGCAATATATAATATAAATTTATAAAAATTTCTTTTTAACACTAAAAATTTATTATCAAATAATAAATTAAAAAATTTTAATCATTTTCCCTAATAATTTAAATTCTTAATAATGGAAAAAAAAAAAATCATTTTATTTTTCCCCAAAAATAAAAATTTAAATAACTTTTATTTAAATTTTCCCTTTTTATTTTATATCCCATTCTTTTATTATTATTATTACAGATTATAATATTTTTTGGTTAATATCATCATATATAATTATTATATTAATAATAATTAATATATAATATTAATTTTTAATATACAAAATTAATATAATTAATTAATTTATTTATAATAATTGCAATTATTCATTTAATAATATAATTTTCAAATTTTATAAACACTAATAATATATACATATAATTAATAAAATTGTTTATAATCATTTTTTAAAATTAATTTAATCATATTATAATGAAACTTTTTAATTTATTTTTAAAATATATTTCGAAAAATTTTTATTTGGAATTTTTTTTTATAACTTTTATAAAATTTAAATTTTATTTATTATATATTATTATTATATTATTCATATTATTACGTTAATCTATTTTTTCAAAAATACTAATAATAAGAAATAATATTAATTAAAATAATAATAATATAATAAAATAATATTAAAATTGAATTAATATTTAATAATAAAAATTTTAAAATAAATAACAATAAATAATATAGTAATAATAATAAAAATAAAATAATAATATAATAATAATATAAAATCATTAATTTTAAAAATATATTAGTAATTTTTTACTGTTATAAATTTTTTTACCAATTTTATCATATTATTAAAAAAAATTTAAATAAAATTTTAATTTATTATTATACAATTAAGTTTTTTAATATAATTTAATTGAAAATTATTTTATTTTACTTAAAAAATATTTTGGCAAATTTTTTGACTTTTATTTTTATTTATTTTTTTAAAAATTAATAATATAAACAATTATGTAATTTTTAAAAATATAAAAAATATTAATAACATAAATTATCCAATTTTTTTTATTTCACTTTTCATCATTTAAATCATATTTATATAATTCATTAATCTATTACATTTTAAAATTTATTACCCATCTTTTATTGAAATTTTTTATTGCAATTTTTCATTTTTTGGGGTTTTTTTTAAAATTTTTTCTTTACCTTAAAAAAAAAAAAATTTTGTAAAAAAATAAAAATAAAAATAAAACTCAAATTTTGTTTACATCATTTTTTTTAATTACTTTAATTCTAATTATTCTTTTATAAAATTTTTTTCAATTATAAATAAAAATTAATAAAATAATTAAAAATTAATAATAAAAAAAAAATATAACAATAAAAAAATTTAAAATTTTTTATTTTTTTTATTAATTTAAAAATTTTTTTTTTAAACTATTTTAAAGTAATAAAATTTTTAAAAAAATAATAAAAATAATAATAATAATAAAATAAAAAAATAAAAAAATTTTAAAAAAAAAATTAATTATTTTAATTATATTAAAAATTAAAAAATTTAAATATTTTTTAAAAT
>NW_023650725.1:0-5886 GCF_015228065.2 Penaeus monodon | reverse complement strand
ATACCTCAAAAAAAAAAGCTATATTTCACTAGATCTTGCCGCTTTTTCGACTTTTGGGAATGTTTTTCTTATACCTTTTTTATATTATATATGGACACATTTCCTGTTATTATCATCATCATTATCATGATTATCATCATTATTATCGTTATCATCATCATTATCATCATTATCGACATTATCATCATCATTATCATCATTATTGCAATTATTATCATCATTATTACAATTGTTATCATTATTATTGCAATTATTGGAGTTATAGTATATATTTTTGCAATAATACTAATAACCACAATTACAATAATAGTAATAACAATAATAATAACAATAATAACGATTTTATAATTATTATTTATATCATTATCTTAATTAGTATCGTCATTACTGTAATTATTACTGTTATAATATTTATTTTTGCAATTATACTACCAGTACAAATAATAGTAATAATAATAATAATAATATAATAATAATAATAATAATAATAATAATAATAATAATAATAATAATAATAAAAATAATAATTTTAATAATATTCAAATGTTATCAAAATTCTCTTTATTCTCACTTTTATCATCATTATTGTTATGATTAATACAATTCTGGTAATTATTATCATTATTACCCTAATAATTGCCGAAATCACCAAAGAAATCGAAAAAACGTCATTTTGGAGTATACTCTCAAAAGGCTATATTTCGCTAGATTTTGCCGCTTTTCGACTTTTGGGAATGTTTTTTATACCTTTTTTATATTATATATGGACACAATTCCTGTTATTATCATCATCATTATCATGATTATCATCATTATTCTCGTTATCATCATCATTATCATCATTATCATCATTATCATCATCATTATCATCATTATTGCAATCATTATCATCATTATTGCAATTGTTATCATTATTATTGCAATTATTGGAGTTATAGTATATATTTTTGCAATAATACTAATAACCACAACAATAATAATAGTAATAACAATAATAATAACAATAATAACGATTTTATAATTATTATTTATATCATTATCTTAATTAGTATCGTTATTACTGTAATTATTACTGCTATAATAATTATTTTTGCAATTATACTACCAGTACAAATAATAATAATAATAATAATAATAATAATAATAATAATAATAATAATAATAATAATAATAATAATAATAATAATAATAATAATAATTTTAATAATATTCAAATGTTATCAAAATTCTCTTTATTCTCACTTTTATCATCATTATTGTTATGATTAATACAATTCTGGTAATTATTATCATTATTACCCTAAAATTGCCGGAAATCACCAAACAAATCGAAAAACACTTCATTTTGGAGATACTCTCAAAAAGCTATAGTTCGCTTAGATTTGCCTCTTTTCGACTTTTGGGAATGTTTTTATATACCTTTTTTATCTTTAAATTAGGTATCGCTATTACTGTAATTATTACTGTTATAATAAATATTTTTTCCAAATTCAAGTTAAAAAGATAATTTGATTATCATCAATCATATCATGATTATCATCATTATTATCGTTCATAATCATCAGCATAATCATATCATCATTATCATTATCATCATTAGTGCAATTATTTATCCTCATTATTGCAACTTGTATCATATTATTGCAATTATTGGAGCTAAGTATATATTTGCAATAATACTAATACCCCACAACAATAATAATAGTAAACAATAATAATAACGATTTTATAATTATTATTTATATCATTATCTTAATGAGTATCGTTATACTGGAATGTTACTGTTATAATATTATTTTTTTTTGCAATTATATACCAGTACAAATAATAAATATGTGATAATAACAATAATAAACTAATAACAATATTATAACACTAGCATTATTTTATGATTTAAAAACCCTTATACTTATTAGTATTATTGTTATTAATACAGATATATGATTTTTGAAATAATACTAATAATAAGATAATAGTAATAAGAATAATAATAATAAATATAATAATAATAAAAGAATAATAATAATAATAATAATAATAATAATAATAATAATAATAATAATATTTTAAAATATTCAAAGGTTACAAAATCTCTTTATTCTCACTTTTTATCATCAATTATTGTTATGATTAATACAATCTCTGGTAATTAATTATCATTATTACTTTTTTTAAAAAAAAATAATTGCCGAAATCACAAAGGAAACGAAAAAAACAGTCATTTTGGAGTATACTCTCAAAGGGTATATTTCGCTAGATTTTGCCGCGTTTTCGATCTTTGGGAATGTTTTTTCTTATAACTTTTTATACTTATATATGGACCAATTCTGTTATTATCATCATCATCTCATGATTACCATCATTATTCATCGTTATCATTCATCCATTATCATCATTATCCTCAATATCATCATAATTATCATCATTATTGCAATTATTATCATCATTATGCAATTGTTATCATATTATTGCAATTATGGAGTTATAGTATATATTTTTTTCTCCAATAATACTAATTAACCACAACAATAATAATAGTAATAACAAAATAATAACAAAATAACGATTTTATAATTATTATTTTATATCATTATTAATATTAGTATCGTTATTACTGTAATTATACTGCTGATATAATTTATTTTTGAAATTTATTACCAGTACCAAATAATAATAATGATGATAATAACAATAATAATACTAATAACAATATTATAACCACTTAGCATTATTATTATTAATAACTTTATCAATTATATTATTATTGTTATTATTACAGATATAATAGATTTTTGCAATAATATAATTAATAAGATAATAGTAATAATAATAATATAATAATAATAATAATAATAATAATAATAATAATAATTTTAATAACAATTCAATGTTATCAAAATCTCTATTCTCACTTTTACATTATTATGGTATGATAATACAATTCTGGTAAGTATTATCATTATTACCCTAATAATTGCCGAAATCAACAAGAAATCGAAAAAAACGTCATTTTGGAGTTATACTCTCAAAAGCTATATTTCGCTAGATTTTTCATTTTGCCGCTTTTAGACTTTTGGGAATGTTTTTTTATACCTTTTTTTCTCATTATATATGGACACAATTCCCTGTTATTATCATCATCATCATTATCATGGATATCATCATTATTATCGTATCCATCTCATTATCATCATTATCATCATCATTATTCATCATTATGCAATTATTATCATTTTCATTATGCAATTGTATTCATTATATTGCAATTATTGGAGTTATAGTATATATTTTTGCAATAATACTAAAACACAAACAATAATAAAGTAATAACAATTAATAAATAAACAATAATAACGATTTTATAATATATTTATACATTAGCTTAATAGGATCGTTATTACGTAATTATTACTGTTATAATAATTATTTTTTGCAATTTATACTACAGTACAAAAATAATATGATGATAATAACAAAAATAATACTAATAAAATATGATAACCACTAGCATTATTATTATTATATTATACTTATTAGTATATATGTTCTTATTACAGATTATATAGATTTTTTTGGCAATACTACTAATTATTAAGATAATAGTATAATAATAATAATAATAATAATAATAATAATAATAAATAATAATAATAATAATAATAATAATCATAATAATAATAATAATAATAATAATAATTTTTAATTACTATTCAAATGTTGTTAGCAAATATTCTCTTATTCTCACTTTTATCATCACTATTGTTATGATTAATACAATCTGGTAATTATTATTCATTATTACCCTAATAATTGCCGAAATCACCAAAGAAATCGGAAAAGTCATTTTGAGATATACTCTCAAAAGGCTATATATTCGCTAGATTTGCCGCTTTTTCGACTTTGGGAATGTTTTTCTTATAACTTTTTATATTAATATGGACACAATCCGTTATTATCAGCATCATATCATGATTATCATCTTATTATCGTTATCATCATCATATCATCATTATCATCATTTCATTATCCTTATGATTGCAATATTATCATCCATTAGTGCATTGTTATCATTATTATTGCCATTATGGGAGTTTAAGTATATATTTTTTGCAATTACTACTAATAACACAAACAAAATAATAATAGTAATAAACAATAATTAATAACAATAATAACGCATTTTATCATTATTATTCTATATCATGTAATCTTAATTAGTATCGTTTATTACTGTAATTATTACTGTTATAATAATTATTTTTGCAATTATACTACCAGTAAAATTAATAAAAATGAGGATAATAACAATACTAAATACTAATAAAAAATTTATAACACCCAATAGCATTATTTTATTATACTTATACTTATTATTATTATTGTTATATTACAGATATAATAGATTTTTTGGCAAGAATAGTAATAATTAAGAAATAGTAATATACTAATAATAATGCTAATAATAATAATAATAATAATAATACTAATAATAAAAATAAAAAATAAAAAAATTTTTTAATAATAATTATTTTTAAAAATAATTTTTTTAAAAAATTTTTAAATTTTTCTTTACCACTTTTTTATAGATTTTTTTAAAATTTGGAAATTATTATAAATTCCCCTAATAATTAACAAAAAAATGAAAAACGTTTTTTGGGTTTTTAAAAAACTATTTTTGTAATTTTTTTTTATTTTAATTTTTTTATTTTTTTAATATATTAAAAAAATTTTTTTATCATCAACAATTCTCTTTTTCTTTTTAAATATTTTAATTATTTTCTTATTTTCATATTACTAATTCAAAAACAAAATTTCAAAATTATTTTGAATTATTAAGGTTATTTTTTTTTTTAATCTTTTTTAAAAAAAACTAATTTAAAAAAAATTTTTTAAATTTTATTATTTTTTTTTATTCTTTTTACTTAATTTTCTTTATAATAAATTTTGAAATTATCACCATAAAAATTTTTTAAATAATTCAATAATTTCAATAAAAATAACCACACATATTATTTTTATACATTTTAATTTTTAATTTTTTTTAAATAAAAATTTTTTATTATCTAAAATTTAAAGATTAAAAAATTTTAATAATTTTAAAAAAATTTTTAATAAAAAAAATAATAAAATTATAATAAAAAAATTTTAATCTAATAAAAAATTTTAAAAATTCCTTATTTTATTTTATCATATTATTTTTGTTAAATAAAATTTTGGTTTTTTCAATCCCCAATGGGGAAAAAAAAAATAAAAAACTATTTTAAAAATTAAAAATTTTTTTTTAAATTTTTCCTTTTTTTTTTTAATTTTTTTTTTTAACTTTTTTATTATTATTTAAAAAATTTCCCCTTTATTATTCTTTTTAATTTTTAAAAATTTTTTAAACACTCATTTATTTTCTCAAACCAATTTCTATTTTGCTTTTTCACTTTTTTTTTTTTTTAATTTTTTTAATATATTTTTTGGGCAATTTTAAAACCACAAAAATAAAATATATAACATTAAATAAAAAAAAAATTTTTAAAAATAATATTTTATCATATTTAATTATTATCAATTGAATTATTTTTTAAATAAATTTTTTTGAATTAAAAAATCAAATAAATTTTTAAAAAAAAAAATAATTAATAACAATTTTAAAACCCATAAGTTATTATTATTTCTTAATTATTATTTTTTTTTTTATTTTTAAAAATTTTTTTGGGCAATTAAAAAATTAAAAAAATAAAAAAAAAATTTTAAAAAAAAAAAAATAAAATAATAAAATATAAAAAAAAATAATAAAATAATAAAAAATTTTAAAAATTTAAAAATTTTAAAAATTTTTTTTTCATTTTTATATTATTTTTATTTAATAATTTTTTATTTTTTTTTTTAAAAAAAAAA
>NW_023650724.1:22500-32232 GCF_015228065.2 Penaeus monodon | reverse complement strand
ATCCCCAAAAAAATTAAAAAAAAGGAAAAAAAAAAAAAAGGCCAAAAAAAAAGGAAAGGATAAAAAAAGGGAAAAGGGAAAAATTGAGGAGAAAAAAAAATATAAAGAGGTGGGAGAGGAAGAAAAAATCAAAGAGAAAGAGAGAGAGAGGAGAGAGAGAGAGAGAAAAGGGGAAGAGAGAGAGGAGAAGAAAAAAGAGGAGTGAGAGAGAGAGGAGAGAAGAGAAGAGAGAGAGAGAAAAAAAAGAGAGAGAGATAGCGAGAAGAAGAGAGAAAAAGAAAGAGAGGGAGATGCGAGACAGAAAAAAACCAAGTCCCAAAACTCAAATACAAAAACTCCCCCTAGAAAATCTCGGGAGAAGGGAGAGAGAAAAAAAAAAGGGAAAAAATAAAAAAAAAGGAAGGATAAAAAAAGGGACAAAGGAAATATGAAATGAGAAAAAAAAATATGAAGGGGTGGAAGAGGAAGGAAAATCAAAGAGAAAAGAGAGAGAGAGAAGAGAGAAGAGAGAGAGAGAGAGAGAGGGGAGGAGAGAGAGAGAAAGAGAGAGTAAAAGGGAGATTGAAGAGAGAGGAAAGGAAAAAAGAAAGAAGAGAGAAGCGAAGGAGAGAGAGAAAAAAGAAGGGAGATAGCGAGACAGAAAAAAAACGAAAGTCCCCAAACTCAAACTAAAAAAACCACCCGAAAATCTCGAGAGAAGAAAGAAAAAAAAAAAAAAACGGAAAAACCAAAAAAAAAAAAGGGAAGGATAAAAAAAGGGAAAAAGGGAAAAAATATAGAATAAAAAAAAAATTAAAGTGGAGAGGAAAGAAATCAAAAGAAAGGATAGAGAAGGAAAAGAGGGGAGAGAGGAGGAGAGAGGGGAAAGGAGAGAGAAAAAGAAGAATAGAGAGGGGAAGTAAGGGGAGAGAGAAAAGAGAGAAAGGAAGGGGAAAGGGAGAAAAATAAAAAATAAAGAAAAAAAAAATAAGTTTTAAAAAAAAAAAAATTTTTCAAACTTACAAAAACCATCTATAAAAATTTTTGAGAAAAAAAAAAAAAATCTATCCACATACTAGACCCTTTACCCTCCCCCCCCCCCCCCAAAAAAAAAAAAAAACAAAAAATAAAAAAAGAAAAAAAAGAAAGAAAAGAGGAGGGATAAAGAAAAGGACAAAGGAAGAAATATAATATGGGAAAAATCTTGCCCAAGAAAAAGGGGGTGAAAGGGGAAAAAATCGAAGAAAATAGAGAGATAGAGAAAAAGGGAAACGTGGGGAAACCACTAACTTATACGATAAAAAAACCGCCCTTTTAAAAAAAAAAAAATGAAATAAAGTGAAATATAATAATAAAAAAGCACAACCATTACCCACAATCCCCCCCCCCTACTTTTTCCCCCCCCCCCCCAAAAAAACAAAAGAAAAAAAGTAAAAAAAAGGAAAGAATGGGAAAAGAGTTCCCGGGGAAAGGGGAGAGATAAAGGGGGGGGGGGGGAAAGGGGGAGGAAAATGAAAAAGAGAGAAAAGAGAGAGAGGAGAGAGAAAAGAGGGGAAAAGGAGAAAGAGCGACCCGGCGAGCGAGAGAGAGAGAGAGAGGAAGGAGAAGAGAGGAGAGAAAAAGAGAGGAGAGAGAAAGAAGAGAAGAGAGAAGAGAGAGAGAGAAAAAGGGGGAAAGGAAAAAAAAAAAGGGGAAAAAGAAGATCGCACAAAAAATGGGGAAAGTCCTGGCAAAGGGGCAACCCCCTTCCCCCACGCCGAGTCATTACCTTGGGGGCGTAGGAGGGGGGGAGGGAATGAGGAAGGGGGGGTGGGGGGGAAATTTTTTTGGGGGGGGGAAGGGGGGGTTTTGGGGAGAGGGGGGGGAGGGAGGGGGGAAAGGGAAAACGATGGGGGGGAAGAGGGGGGAAGAGAAAAGAGTGGGGGGGGAGGGGAAACAGAAGGACAATGGGGAGGGAATGGGGGGGGGAGGGAGAGGGGGCGGGAGATGGGGGGGGGAGAAGCGGGGGGAAGAGGAAGGAGAGGGGGAGGGGGGAAGACAGATGGAAAGGGAGGGGGGGGGGGAAGGAGAAAGATGAAGAGGAAAGGAGAGGATAAAAAGAGACGGGAAGACGGGGAGAGGAGGGAAAGATAGGGGAGGGAGAGAGGGAGGGGGGGATATGCATGGGAATAGGAAAAGAAAAAATTGGGAAAGGGGGGCGAGCGAAAAGGGAAAAAAAGGAAAAGGGAGAAGGGGGGGGGGGGGGGGGGGCGGGGGAGGGATAGGGGTAGGCAAGGCAAGGGGAGCAAAGAGGACAGGAGAGAGATGGGCCTACAGGTGACCGGGGAAAAAGGACAAAGAGGCTTTTCTGCAATCAGCCTTTTCTTCCCCCTTTTTCCCTCTCTCTGTCACTTCTTCCGGTTCTTATTGTCACATTTTTTCCCCTTTTTTTATTGCATCTTGTTTTTTCGTGTTTATTTTCCCTTTCTGACATTTACTCATTTTCTTTAAATTTTTTCTTTTCCCCCTTTCACTTCTTACTTCTCCCCCCTTTTCTCTTCTTCACTTCTCCCTCCTGTCTCTTCTTCCCTCCCCTTTCCTTAACCTCCTCTACTCTTCCTCCTCTGCTTTCCCTCCCCCTCTTCTTCTCCTTCTCCTTCCCTCCCCTTTTTCTCCTCCTCCTCCATCCCTCATTCCCCCCTTTTCCCCTCCCTTTTTTGTCTTCCTCTTCTTTTTCCCCCTCCTCTTTCCCCTCCTCCCCTCCTCCTTTTTTCCCCCCTCCTCTTTTTTTCAGATACCTTCCGGGTGTCCAACGAGGCAAAAAACGGTCTTAAAAATCTCTTTAAGACACATTAAAATATAATCGCCTGTGGTTTTAAACCGAGCAGGGAGGCGGTCATTTTACAAATTTTGTTTATTTTTAACCCGTCACACAAACATTTTGAAAAAATTTTAAAGGAAAAAAACATCACCAAACTCACATGGTTTTATGTTACATAAAAAAACAACAGAGAAAAAAAAATGAACAACACACATACACATTCTCACCACGCACAGTTAGCCATACGGAAACATGTATATACACACGGACACAAGTACTATGGACAAAATCATCCTAACACACGACCTCACACCGTTCCCACAACGCCTCTAGATGTCAGTCATACGGCATTAAAACAGTAAAAAAAGGGCCCAAAAGAGGGTGACTATCTGCTCTTTATATTGTTGTAGGGTCACAATTACCTTTTTTTTTTTTTCATACGCGCCCATGTTTGATTTTTACTTATGCATTATTACTACGTTTTTTATCCCTTTTATCTGTCTGTTCTAATGTACATACTGCTATTTTTATGTTTTTGCGTAGTCTAGACGGTTTATCTTTCTAAAAATTTTCCCCCAAAAAATTTGCACACTTTTAATTGTACATGAATAATGGCGTGGTTTCACTCAGCTTTGCCACTGTAAATTTTAATCATAAAGTTATCCTCACCGCACTGCCATAGCGTATGGTAACTTCGCTAGTCGCCAAGGAACAGTTCTTCCACCTGGGAAACCTACGGCCCCCGAAAAAAGAGTCTTATTGGAAATTGCTTTAAATTTCAAAATGCGTCGGCGCGGAGATGGCCTGAAAACCCGGCGGCGAGGGGGATGTCGCTCGAGGGGCACGCCACTTTAGAATTATTTGCGTAATGTAACATGGGGTTATATATATATATATATAAAATATATATATATAATATTATATTATTATTATATTTAAATATATTTTATATAATATATATATATATATATATAATTGAGGGGAAGATTTCAGAAAATTTTTTGCGTAGTATACCATTTAGTTTTTTATTATATAATATATATATTATATATTATATAATATTTTAAAATATTATATATATAATATATATATACTAATTATATATATATATATAATTTTAAATATATTAACGTATATATCATATATTTACATATATAAAATATTAAAATATATATAATATATAATTTTATATATATATTATATACATATATACAAATTATAATTATAATAAATAAAAAATATAAAATATATATAAAAATTTTATATAGGTGATATTATATATATATATGATATATATAAAGGGTTTTATATGTATTTTAGATATTATATAATTATATATATTTATATACCATGTGAGTTTTATATATATATATATATATAATATTATTATAAAATATATTATTATATATTATAATATATATATATAATATATATAATATTATATATATATATATAATGATATAATATAGGGAATATATTTTATAATTATTTTAAAATATTATATTATATTATATATAATTAAATATAAATATAAAACAAATATATTATATATATATATAATAATATATATATAATTATATATATATACTAAATATTATATATCACACCACACACACACACACACACACACACACAAACACCGCAACACCCCACCACACACCACCCCACACACACACCAAACACCACACAAATATATAATATATTATATATTATATATTATATATATATTAATTATTATATATATATATTTATTTTGGGATGTATGTAGTTTTTTAAATTTCAAACATATAATATTATATATATTATAATATTTTAATAATATATAATTTTATATATGTATAATACTATAAAATATAAAATACATACATACATACATTATATATATTAAAATATATAAAAAATTATATATATATATATATAAATTTTATATGTGTGTGTGTGTGTGTGTGTGTGTGTGTGTGTTGGGGTGTGTGTGTGTGTGTGTATATAAATATATGTTATATAATTATTATATATATATTTATATATATTTATATATCTATATATACATATAATACCCATATATATATATTAATAATATAATTATAATTATAAAATATATATATATTATATTATAACATTATATATAATATGTGTGTGTTGTGTATAAAACACACACAACAAACCCCACACAACAAATATATAATATATATATATAATATATATAATATATAATATATATATAATGTGTGGGGGGTGTGTGTGTGTTGTGTGTGTTTTGTTTGTGTGGTGTTGTGTGGTGTGTGTGTGTGATACAAGAAAAAAGGAATGATAAGAAAACGACATGAAAGGGAAAGGTTTGATAAGACCATATGGTTCAAGATGGTTACGGTTTTTGGGCCCCTTGTGGCCATTGGGTGCATATGCCTAGCTTTCGCTCTCTTCTCCTTTGCACCGTAATTTGCAATTCTGTTCCTGCCAAGGTTGTGGTCTGTAGTGGGTGGGGGGAGCGAGTTAGTTACATGTTTGTTTTGTTGTGTGTAAGTGTTTGCAACATATATATACACATACAAGCACACGTAAGTACAATTATCCACAAACATACAAACTCTCTCTAATTCTCACAAACACACACACACACACACACACACACACCCCACACACAGATATATATATTTTTTATATATATACAAATACATATATATGTATAGGTGTATGCATATATATATATGTATGTGTATATATATATATTTTATATATTTATATATATATATATATATAATATATATTTTTTTTTTTTTTTTATCTATTTTTTTTAAGTGCCCTGTCCTAAAAGGACTTTTGGGCGATCATGGATTTTCCATGATTTTCTCGGCAATTTAGAACGGTGGTTTGCCGTTGCCTTCCGCCCGGTGTTTTTATCGAGTCACCATCTCTTTTTACCCAGTTCCGGGACCGTCACTGACTTGGGCTGGCTTGCCCACCCTGTGGCTAGGTTGGCAATCGAGGGGACGTTCCTTGCCCAAGGGAACAACGCGCCGGTCGACCTTGAAGCCCAACCTTGACATTGTATTTTTCTGTTCCACCCACACAAGTCATAATCATTAATGATATCGCCCATCATAATCCTGACACTGAACTTCCAGCTTCAGATTGAATTTTTTCCATTTCTTTGGGTGCCACTGGTAATTGTTTTTGCGTCTTCACCGAAGATTCGAAGACAGGGATCTAAGATGTCAGTTACGTCCAGCGGAAAGTAATATGATATAATATACAGATTGATGCAACTGAGTATACAATCCCAAGAGATGCCACATCAAGTCTTTTGGAGGGAGAGAATATTGCATCGAAATAGATCATCAAGAGCAACCCCCAAGATATGCTTTGCAAAAATAGTGTAATCCTGAAAATATTCTGTGGATTAGAAATTATTTGGGGAAAACAGTCCCAAAAAACTCGCGATACATATCTTTAAATCGTGAACCCTTGGCTCCTACATCTTTACTGCGTAGGTTTCAAAAAATTTTAACTTTGGTTACTATGACTATGTTGTGTGTGTGTGTGCGCGTGTATGTATGTATATATATATATATATAATATATATATATATATATATATAAAATATATATAATATATATATATATATATATATAATGCATATACACACACACACACACACACGTGTGTGTGTGTGTGTGTATATATTTTATATATATATATTATATATATATT
This sequence comes from Penaeus monodon, assembly GCF_015228065.2. NCBI lineage: Eukaryota > Metazoa > Arthropoda > Malacostraca > Decapoda > Penaeidae > Penaeus > Penaeus monodon. The sequence goes on along the minus strand of NW_023650724.1, from coordinate 25,742 downwards.
ATATATAAAATTATATATATTTTATATATATATAATATATATATATATATAAAATTTATATATATATATATATTTGTATTATATACATATATATATAATATATATATATATATATATATATATATATACATATATATATATATACAGACACACATACTAATACTTCATTTAATACCTACATGCGCTTCACCGTAGAAAAGTACTCTGAAAAAAGGTAAAAAAAACGGAGCAACTTCAAAGAGTATAACGATAAAAGATGACCATCCTGTTAATCTCATTTAAAAAGTTTTACACCATCTTCCGAGGGGTTAAAATCTTCGGACCCAGCGTCGGTCTGAAAAAGATCTGTTATCTGATTATAGGAAAAGAAAGATTTACAGCCAGCAATAGTGTGGTTATTAACGGATGTTGTGCTGTACGGTATAACGGATGTGTTTACTGCAGTCTGTACATATGGCGATGTTAAATAAACAAAGGAAGGGAACAGAGAAAGAGACAGACCGACAGACAGTAGAAACAAATTGGGGCAGACATCTGAATACAGCAGTTATAGTTCGTCATTTGCCTACACTGACCCTTGGAGAAGGACTCAAATGCGAAATGTGAACCAACGTTATGATTTGATAGTTTCTGTGTTTCATACCAGCGTCTTAATTTTGTCATTATTGTGTCTGAGAATTTTATTAAGCACGTAGCCCATTTATCAGTGCACAGACACTAAACAATCGTAAAAAAGTTCAGTGTGGTGACAAACAACATTGACCGGGAAATTGCGCAATAAAAGCCGGTATACTATGGCATTTGTGGTGAATGAAGGTGTAGAAAAAAAATAAGAATGAATGGTGAAATTTTAGGCTTTTGATGGAAGACAAAATATTCCATTCCAAAATTTGGTTTTGTAAATTACTCTTTCTCTGAATATTTATAGTGATGATGATAATGATGATGATGATCAAAATGAGATGATTATAAGGGAATTTAATAAGAATAATGATGTTATCAAACAACAAAATTAAAGCAACAACAGCAATATCGTAATGTTAACAACAATTATAATGATAATTGTAATGATAATGATAATAACAATGATAATAATGAAAAAAATAATAATAATGATAATGATAATAAGAGTAATAAAAACAATGATAATAATGATAATAATAATAATATAATAATAATAATAATAATAATTATTATTATTATTATTATTATTATTATTATTATTATTATTATTATTATTATAATGATAATAACAATAATAATAATAATAATAATAATAATAAGAATATTAATAATAATAATAATAATGTAATAATAAAATAATAATAATAATAAAATAATAATAATAATTAATAATGATAATATTATAATGATGATGATAAAAATAATGATAATAGTAATATTAACGAGGATAATGATAAATGAAAAATAATTGATAATACTTATAATTTAATGATAATGATAATGATAATAATAATAATCATGAAAATAATAATAATGATGATGATGAAGATGATGATGATGTGATAATAATAATATTAATGATAATAATAATAAAAATAATAACAATAACGACAATAATAAAAATAATAATAATAATAATAATAATAAAAATAATAGTAATAATAATAATAAAAATCGTAAAATAGTAAAATTATAAAAGCATAATAGTGGATAATATTGATAATAATAATAATAAACAGTAATGAGGATAATGATGATAATAACAAATAACATAATAATGATAATGATAGTACCAACAGTAATCCTCATTATCATCATTATATTCATTATCATTATTATTTCAGATAATTATAGTAATTTTGATAACAGCAATAATCATTATTATTATTATTATTTTATTATTATTATTATTATCATTATCATTATTATTATCATTATTATTATTATTGTTATTTATTGTTATTATAATTATTATTGTTATCATTATCATTATTATTATCATTATTATTATTATTATTATTATTATTATTATTATTATTTTTATTATTATTATTATTATTATCATTATCATTATTATTATTATTGTTGTTGTTATTATTATTATTATTATCATTATTATTATTACATTATTATTACCATTAAAACTATCATTATTATTATTTTATTATTATTTATCATTATCATTATTATTATTATTTTTTTTTTGTTATTATTATTTTTTATTATCATTATTATTATTATCATTATTATTACCATTATCACTATCATTTATTATTATTATTAATTATTATTATCATTATTTTTATTTTATTCTTATTATTGTTATTATTATTATTATTATTATTATTTTTTATTACATTATTTTTTATTATTATTATTATTATTTTTATTATTATTATTATTATTATTATCATTATCATCATTATTATTGTTATTATTATTATTTTCATTATTATTATTATTATTATTATTATAAATTATTATTTTTTTTTTTTTATCATTGTTGCCCTAATGAACACAGTCAATAAAACCATGTTTTCGCATATTTGTAAGCATTCCTTTTTAATACATTCTTCAAGTACTTATTTTTTGCCAATATAGATATTACACTTGCATGAAGACGAGTAAGTGTTATCATCAAAAAATAGTCCAGGAGCTATGACTGAAAGGTCGACCAATTTATTAATCAACTTTTTTGAAAACCTCTTTACTTGTGTGTATATTTTTTTTCTTTTTGCTCTTAGTTTTATTCGTAGTTACTGATCTACTGTTATGTTATTATGTCAGTGGTGATAATGATTACTGAATAAAAGAAAATGTAAATCGTACCGCAGTATTTAACAACGTTTTTTTATACAATGTAAAAAAAATTAACAGCAACAGGGGTAATGCAAATAGTAACACCTGATAATGGCCAAGTTAAAAACAAAAAAAAAAAAATAGAATAAAGAATTATTAATAAATGGATAAAATAGTAAAGAAAATTTTAAAAAAAAGAGCAAAAAAACAGTAACAAAAATGATAAAAAACGGCATTAGAGTATTTCAAAAAGATCGTCTGGATCGTAAAATAACTCCCCTGAGGATACCTAAAAGCTGTGTCTTTCACCACTGATAAGGAGATAAGAGATAAAGACCAGACGTTGTACCTGGTCCGAGAGAGAGGGAAAAGAAAAGAAAAGAAAAAAGTTAGGGAGTAGAAATGGCAGGTGGGAGGGGTAAAAGAGGAAGGGGGGAAAGGGTGGGGGGTTTAAAAAATGGGAAAGAGGGGGGCATAAA
>NW_023650723.1:0-5887 GCF_015228065.2 Penaeus monodon | reverse complement strand
TCCCTTTTCCCCTTTTCTTTTCGATTTTGTAGGCTAATTTTCGCCAGCATCATGGTTCCTTTCTTATTTTCCCAATTTTTTTGTCCAGTGCCTGTTCTTTTGTTACTTCCCTGATCCACTCGCCCTATCCGATCTTAGGCAAATTCCCGCATCAGTTTCTATCCCAATCTAGGCTTTTTTAGTTTCCTTATTAATTGGATTGTCTATTCTGACCCAAAGGGTGTAACTGGGAGGACATATTTGTTAAAGTATTTTCTTTTTAGACATAATATCTGGAGCCTCTTACTATGCTACTGTGTTTGCCGAAGGCGCTCTAGCTTAGACTGATGCCTAATTTTAGTTCCTCTTCATTAGATGTTTTGTCTGTATGAGTTATCTAGATATATAATATTTTTCCCCCATACCTCTACGCTTCGCTTGTACATGTATCTGTTTGAATTGAGCTCTAAAGTCGAACATGATCTTAGTCTTTTTTCTTGTGCACCCTAGTTCGACTTTCAGGTTTCTTTTATTCAGACCCATTTTTTAATTGCTGCATTTCATTTGCAGATTCACTGACGAGAACAATATCGTCTACAAATCTTAGACTGTTTAGGTATTCGTCTCTTTTTTTGGGTTCCCCTTTTTCCTTTTTTCATTCTAGCTTCTTAAATATTTCCTCAAGGCAAGCTGTAAACAGATAGGGTTTGAGATGATGTTCCCCTTTTTTAAATTTGGTTTATTTTAGCGGTTTCCTGTGGAGCTTGATGGTTGCTGTCCCTTTTTCGTATATATCTTTAATATTCGTCTCCTATTTTTTACCCTTTCCATTCCATTCTCGCTTCTAAAATGTTTCCTCAAGGCAAGCTATAACAGTTTTGGTGAGATGGTGTCACCCTGTCTAACATCCTTTTTAAGTAATATTTTCCCGGTTTCCGTGTGGAGCTTGATGGTTGCTGTCCCTTTTTCGTATATATATCTTCCCAATATTTTACAATATTACCTCCTCTACTCCTGTCTTCGAATGCTTTTTTTGCTGCTGCATTTGTACAGAGTCAAATTTCCTTTTCGTAATCGATGAATGCCATACACAGGGTTTCCCATATTCGTTTTTTTCTTATTTAGGTGAGCGTGTGAATGTGATTTTGTTGAGAACCACGCGGAAGCCTGTCTGTTCTCTATGTGGTTAGATCGCAAAATGCGAGCGTGATGTCTTTTTTGAATAGTTAGGAGTAACGAAAGGAGGCTTATTTGGTCGGTAGTTTTTTTAGATCCTTACTATCCCTATTTTTAAGTATCAAAATAATTGTTGCTTTTTTCCAGGCTTTCGGATTTTTTCGTTGAGAAGGTATTTGTTAAAAAGATAACCCTAGTTTCACTGTTGCAATTTCTCCCGCTTTTGTTATATAGTCTATATTAATTCCGTCTTCCGTTTTCCCTCTCTTCATGCCTTTCAGCGCTCTTTATATTTCTTCTGTTGTGATTTTAGGTACGTCTCTAGTTGCCACGTTTGCTCCTATCTGTTCATTTGAGTTGTATAGACCCCTGTAAAAGTCCTCCATTACTCTTATAATCTCTTTAAATCATTTCAGTATTGAATTTCCGTACATCTTTTTTCTTTTTAAATAATAGTCTTTGTTAGTTCAGCTAATTCTATTTTGTCCCTATTTGGACGATACTTTCGTGCTCTGCGTTTTTGCATAAGGTTTTTTCTACCCATAGCTCGCTGGAGCTTTATTTGTGCAACTTCCTTTTTTATGTTATTGAACACTTTGTTGGTTTGGTCAATGTTGAGATTGTCGCTGAGTAGTGAAAATCTGATTAGGATTTTTAAGGAAAAAATTCTGTCGGTCTGGTCTTCAAGTTAGTCAAATTTTGTTCCGGTTTTCGTATGATTTTTTTTCCTTTTCCTTCGAGGTGTAATTTAATTTCGCCTCTGAATTGTGTGGTCGCTGCCAGCGCCTAGTTGAAATTATGAAGTCAATTTCGTTTTTGATGTCCGATGGGGGATCTCCATGTCCACTTCCACTCTAGACTTTTTTCGAAGGATGTGTTCATGATATTGAGTGATCGAGCTTCCACAAAATCAATAGCAAACTGTCCCTTCTCATTCCCAGTGCCTATGAGCACATACGGTTATGTCCACCAACATATGTATGTATACGCCCGTACATGCATTTCATTAGCTGCACTTATACACATACACACACACATATATTTCACACATATACATATATATACATATAAACATATGTGCATGCACAGACACACACACACACACCCCACACACAGCACACACACACAAAACACCCCACACACACACCAACACACACACACACACATAACATACACATATATACATGTGTATCTGTATGTATGTGTGTGTGTGTGTGTGTGTGTGTGTGTGGTGGTGTGTGTGTGTGCGTGTGTGTGTGGTGTGTGTGAAGAATTTGATGCTGAAGGTAGTGATGTATATCCTTTTAATATCAGATGTGCATCGGCTAGCGGTTATTAAATAATTATTTTGCATCATCTGCCTAGCTCCTAAATCATTTTCCAAACGATTTTATTATATCTGTAATTCAGCTTTAGCTTGGTTTAGCATAAATAAGTATATGAAAATCAAATCTCCACTTTTAATTATCCTCTTTTGATTAAAATTTTCTGTTGCGCTTTACAGTAGTCTGTATCATTTTGCTTTATTTATGAGTTCCCTTGTTTCCCCTATGGTACTTGCACTTCCAAGCTGCAATAAACCACTGATGTGTGTGTGTGTGTGTTTGTGTGTGTGTGTTTATGTTTATCCACACACACACACACACACACACACACACACACACACACACACACACACACACATATATATATATATATATATATATATATATATAATATATATATATATATATATATCAGTGGTTCCTGTGACTCCGGAGTAATTAGATATATGTGCATATACAGTGAAGCAATAGGCCTCCGTTACACACATAAAAACACACTCGCAAACACAGCCGCGCATGGGTGTGAGTCTTTGTGCCAAAGTGTATATGTGCGTGTAGGCCTATTGGTTAACTGTATATGTACATATCTCACAATTCCAGGGTTGCAGGAACCACTGATTACTGTCTGCATAATAACTGTAAGCGTCAGTGCTTAAATTAATCCTGAAATCCATATGAAATCCTAATCACGTATTTCAACACAGCCCAACAATGAGCGCTTTGTTTTTGCGATAGGATGTTTATAATCATGCCTATTATTCTTTGGGAACATTTCGTAATCGCATTTAGTATTTTTAGCACGAAAATGTATAACGATCCGCACTGATAACATATAGCGTTTTTACAATATGTGTTTCCTATCTCTCCCCAAACATACTATTTTTATTCACGATATGTAAAAGGATACTTCATTTTTTTTCAGGAACTCGATTTTATTCTCAGTTGAATAATGTTCTAACTTTAACATCAGCACTAAGTAGGGACCTAGGCTCGATAGTTTTCAGTAAGACAAGGGTTCCTTACATTATTAAGCTGATGAGCACTCGCATATTTCCTGGAGAATTATGGTAGCATCACTATAATCATGTGTGTGTGTATGTGTGTGTGTTTGTGTGTGTGGTGTGTGTGTGTGTGTGTGTGTGTGTGTGTGTGTGTGTGTGTGTGTGTGTGTGTGTGTGTGTGTGTGTGTGTGTGTGTGTGTGTATGTATATATACTGTTACACTTATCCTCTCAAATTCTACTTTTCATGTGCTATTTATATGCATAGATTGTATTAATTTTTGCATCACAAAATCTAAAAAAATATATTTCTGGAACAATATATTTATGCTTGTAAAAATGATCTGCGAATTATTTTTACTTGCTATGCCATATCTCTCTATGACTTAGCTAAGATGATAAAACGAAATGATATGTCGATAATTTAGGAAAAGTTTTGGAACGTTTTGCTTATGACGTTCTCTTGATGGTTAGGCCAGACGGGTATGAGTAATGGTTGTGTTGAATTTCTTTATGATTTGAAATGTTCTCTAGGGATGAAAATAAAGTTAAGTGATGAGAAAAGGGAATACTTTCACTTTAAACTTCTTTTAAATAATGAGTGACCTCACAGCCATCGAGAGCACATGTCCAGATATGATACTTCTTTGTCAGAATAACCATTATTTGAACATCAAGGCTGTTTTCTTATATCTATGTTTCAACATCTATGTTGAATAGTCATTCGAAAGTAATACCCAGTCTGCATTTGTGATGTGATTGTGTTTTATCAACTTAGACTTATCTTTGTCATTTTTCATTTACTTCTTGTCTGAATATTTTTTGATACCATTTTAATATATATCCATATATATATATATATATATATATATATATATATATATATATTATATATTTTATATCACATTTAATTATATATATATATATATATATATATTTTATATATTTTATATATATATATATATATATATATATATATGCAACACACACACCACACACACACACATACATATGTATGTATGTTTGTATTTATCTCTATATATATATATAAAACACACACACACACACACATACCACGCACACATATAATTTTGTGTGTGTAACAAAAGAACCTTTATAGTTATGTCTTTTGTTACTGGGGAATACGGAAGTGAGGGCCTACAAAGAGCTGGCAAGTACACTGATTTTGGGAAAAATCTTGTAAAAGGAGACCTATTCTTAATGAATAATAAAAGGGGGCTTAGAGTGTAGTTCAATCTAGCGTGGAAGATTGCACTATTGGCCAGCAAGATTAATTACACTTTGTTGACATTTGTCTTCGATCACCCGGAGGGAAAAGAGAGAGTATAAAGCCTTTTTCACTTCTACATAGTTTGTTTTACTTCCTTTTTTCGATGTTTTTGAAACTTTAGCATGCTTTTTTTTCGTAGATAGCTCGTTGACATAGCATGAACATTTATGGAATGTAAATGTTTTATAAAACTCATTTTGTAATTCATTATTAATCAACCACCCCCGGGGCTATGTTCTGTCCTCTGTTTTTTTTTTGTGAATTCTGTAACATACAGATGGCTTCCACATGTGCTCAGCCAGCAAGGGTCTATCAATAACCCTTAGTGACCGATCCTGGGTTTCCCCATTCCTTGAATTAGCAGAATTATTAATACAATTGGTATCGATACTATTATTATTTTTATTGATGTTATGACTATTAAATTGTCAACATTTAAGACAATTAAATAACGCAAAAGTCCAACAGTCAAGGAAAAGGATAAACAGGTGAGGCAGGTAGGACTAATAATGACTCCTTAGTGACTAAGAACTTATAGAGCCATCTATGTGAAATACAATAAATAAACTTGTATTGCGGTGTATTATTGCTATACGTGCTGATTTGGTTAGTAATATTGATATCTGTATGTGGGGTGTGTGTGTGTGTGTGTGTCTGTGTGTTGGTGTGTGTGGGTGTAAACGATGTGTGTGTATATATATTATATATATTATATATATATATATATAATTAAAATATATATACATAAACAAATAAATAAATTAATAAATAAAATATATATATTTATATATATATATATATTATATATATATGTAGGAATATCCATATACTCACACACAAATTATATTATATATATAATATATTTATATATATATATATATATATATATATATATATTTTATTTTATGTAGAATATACACATATACTCCACACAGAAAAAAATATAATTATATATATATAAAAAAATATATATAATATATATATTATTATATATTATATTTATATATATTATATATATATTTTAAAATATATATATATAAATTTTTATAAAATATATATATATACTATATATTAAATATATATTATAATTTTTATATATATTTATATTATATTATA
>NW_023650722.1:0-5887 GCF_015228065.2 Penaeus monodon | reverse complement strand
AAGGGTCCAGGCCCTACACACAAGGAAGACCTGATTGCCATACAGCCAAGCCATGCCAGTTTATAGCCTCCAATTTCAGTAAAAAATCTTCTTGCTCTCGCATTCACCAATATCCGTACTGCTTGGTGTTTCACATTTGAAGTACTCCTATCTAGATGCCTAAACCTAGAGAAGCCATTGGAGGATAAAGTTTTGTAGTGGACTTACAGAGTAGCCACTCCCAGCCTATGGTCGGGCCCACAGAACTTGGCACTCAGTAAACCCTGTAATTGCTCCAGCGAGTGCTGACAAGAATGTGGGCGTTTTCCCTTTGGCCACAGTATCACTATACCAGGTCCAGCGATACGAGTTGGGTGCTGATACCAGGGACCAGAAATCCTTAGTCTGAGGACCAAACAAAGTCCGGAGAAGGGGCTTTTTCTCGTGCTGGGATCAGCCCCCGGGAGCCATAGGGACCACAGACATCTCATAACCAGCTAAATCACAGCTGGATACTGCATTGAAGTAGCCCAGAACAATGCGAATGTCTTCCCTGTGGACAATTGCCTTTGCCCCGGATGTGAGATTGGCATAGAACCTTTTTTCACATCGAGTTTCCAAACATTGGTAGGAGTTTAATAGCAATACGAAATAAAAAGCCAAAAGCATGCTTTAGTCTCAATCCCATAATACGCTTATCAATCGGTTTACTCTACTACTGGGGGTAACACCTAGAGATGGCTATGGCTACTCCTTGAAGATGATGACTATTGCCACAGATCGCCCATAGTAGGTATAACCACCATACTGGCAGGTTTTATCACCTCCAAGAGGCAGCCACCTCAATTCCCAACCGTTTCAGCTCCATTGATAGCAGGGGTAAATGTTTATCCTGCCGCAAGAACCAGATGTTCCAAACACCTACCCGGATAGCTTGCCTGAGATTAAGCCTCGGGTGGTCGCTATAGTGGACCCACCTCTGCCCAAAGCTACTCAAATAAAGGGGTGTGGCAGGCTGTGGGGCCCAACTTCCGCCTGTGGGGTCGCCTTAGGCTTTTCCCCACAAGCCTCAAAATGGTTTGGCACCTGCCACACACACACACACACACACACACACACAACACACCACACACACCCCACACACACACACAAAACACACACACACACACCACACACACACACATATATATAAACACACACATCTACATATACATATATATTTATATATTTATGCACACTTACACATATATCACACGCACAAAACACACACACACACACAACACCCACACCGACACACACACAGACACACCCCACACACTCACACACAAACCCCAAACACACGCAAACACATAAGCACACACACACGCGCGTGCGCGTATATACATATATTTTCGCGCGCGAGCATATATATGATATTATATATGTATATATATGTATATGATATAATATATATATAAATATATATATATAATATATATTTATATATATATTATATATTACACATAATTTATGTATGTATGTATATTTATAAGTATTTTCATATTCGAACATAAACACAATAAAGTGTGGAAGAAAACCCACAATACAAAACTAGATTTATTGAAAATGAGACTACAGTTTCGAAATCCCCTGGATTCCGTCCTCAGACCTGATGATGGATTCCAGGTGGATTTCGAAATTGTAGTCTCATTTTCAATAAATCTAGTTTTTGTATTGTGGATTTGTCTTCCTTTGTCTCAACACGGAAGAGTGTTTTTCTTTTGGTATGTTTGTACGTATAATATAAAATTTATATTATATATATATATATATAAATAATAAAATATATATATATATATATATGTATTATATAATATATAATATCTTCATATTATTATATATATTATATATATATATATATATATATATATATATATATATATATATATATATATATATATATCACCCATGGAAGGTAAAGAATTTTCCCCAATATTAAAAAAGAAATAAAAAATACGGGCGCCGAGCCCCAGTGAAAAAAAACCGCGATGACGGGACATAGTATTTGTACGATCGGGTGATCTGCGTGCTTGTGAAGCAGTGACCGGGGGGCTGAACCCCGCTCTACGACTCGCCCAAGGGGGACGTCGTTCGGGATAGAACGCAGAGTAACCAGGGCCCCGTTTTTTTTGGTGGTTTTTTGAAAGAAGAGTTTTTATTTATATTTATCAATTTTTTAAAAAACTTTTGTAAACATAATATTTTGTAGACATTAACATATAGAAAGTTGAATTAAATTTAAGCTTTTTTCATGAAAAATTTAAAAACAGTAAAATACGGAAATTTTAACATTATTTAAATTCCTTCTTTATGGGAAAAAAAATGTGGACGGAATTTTTTTAAAATGATTATTTCATTTGAAGGGATATTTTTCCCTTTTTTTTCAAATGAAATAGGGGGTTGTGGCGACGATCATTTTTTAATAGAAATCTAATATTCTTTTGATTTTCTAGATTTCGATAGTGGGGGCAGCGGTATTTCCAGGGTTTTTCCCTCTGTCTTTTCCTACTTTTGAGATAATTTTTTGGTTTTTGGGAAAAATTTTAACTCAGGGAGGGGTTTTTATAAAAATTCAAAAAACCCCTCGGAGGATATCTTTAATCTATTTTTTTGGGGTTTTTCAGGTGCCCCGGGCGGAGCAGCTTTCATTTTGTTTTCCTAAATGGCCCGGGGCACTGTATCAATATATATATATATTAAATAATATATATTTTAAAATATTAATATAAAATTATATATATAATATATATATAATAGTATATATATATATATATAAAATATATATATATATATAATTTAAAATATATATATATATAAAATTATATATATATATAAAATATTATAAAAAATTAATATTATATAATATATATATTTAAAATTTTAAAATATATATTAAAATTTATATTTTAAAAAATTATATTATATGATCAGTGCACATGGGCCATTTAGGAAACAAAAACTGAAAGCGCTCCCCCCGGGGCCCCTGAAACCAAAAAAGTAGTTTAATGACACCTCGAGGGTTTCTTGAATTTCTTAAAAAACCCGCTCCGTGAGTTAAATTACACAATAATTCCCAAAAAAAATTATCTCAATAGTAGGAAAAGACAGAGGGGAAAGACATGGAAACACCGTGCCCCCACTTCGAAATCTAGATAAATCAAAAAAATATTAGATTTTTATTAAAATATGATCGTCGCCACAACCACTATTTCATTTTAAAAAAAAGGGAAAACATATCTCCTTCAAAAGACCCAAAATTAAAAAATATTACCGTCATCATTCCCATAATGAAGGAATTAACTAATGTTAAAAAATTTCCCGATTTTACGTTTTAATCTTACTGAAAATGCATTAAATTTTATTAAACTTTATATATGAGAAGTCTACTAAAATATTAGGTTTTCTGAAACGTTTTAAAAACTTTTATAAAAATAAATAACAAACTCTTTTACCAAAATAACCCCCAAAAACACACGGGCCGGTTTCTCTGCAGTTCTATCCCGAACGACGTCCCCTTTGGGCGAGTCGAGAGCGGGGTTCAGCTCCCGGTCCTGCTTCACAAGCAGCAGCAGCATCACGATGTACAACGTACTATGTCCCCCCATCGCGGGTTTTTTTTACTGGTGCTCGGCGCCCTATTTTCATTTCTTTTTTTAATACTTATGGAAGTCTTCACCTTTCCCTGGGTGTATATTATATAATATATATTTATATATATATTAGATATATAAAATATTATATATATATATATAAATAAAATGATGTATATATATATATTATATAAAATTTAAATATATATTATATATATATTATATATATATTATATATAATAATATATATATATAATATTACGTAAACAAAACAGAATAGAAAAAAAAATCTTCCCTGTTGAGCAATGGAAGACAAAACCACAATACAAAAAAATAGATTTTTGAAAAAAACTACAATTTTGAAACCACCCGGAATCCATCATCGGTCTGAGACGGAATCCAGGTGGATTTTGAAACTGTAGTCTCATTTTCAATAAATCTAGTTTTTGATTTTGGGTTTTTTTTTCCCCACTTTATTTTGTTTAGTTCGAATATGAAAACTTATAAATATACATACAACATAAATTATGTTTATATATATATATATTATATAATTTATATATTATATATATATATTAAAATTAATTATATAAAATTAATAATATATATATATACTATATATGTCGCGCGCGAAAATTATGTATATACCGACCGCGTGTGTGTGTGCTTATGTGTTTGCGGTGTTTGGGTTTTGTGGGAGTGTGTGTGTGTGGTGTGTGTGTGGTGTTGTGGGTGTGTGTGTGTGTGTGTTGGTGCTTTTGGATATATGTGAATTTTGGATAAAATTAAATATATGTATATGTAGATGGTTGTTTAATATTTTTGTGTGTGTGTGTGTGTGTGTGTGTGTGGTGGTGTGTTGGGTGGTGTGGTGGTTTTGTGTTTTTTGTGTGTGGTTGGTGGAGGTGCAAACCTTTTGAGGTTGGGGGAAAACCCTAAGCGCCCCCACAGGGGGAATTTGGGCCCCACAGCCTCCCACACCCTTTTTTTGAGGTAGCTTTGGGCAGAGGGGGCGTCCCCCAAAGCGACCACCGAGGCTTAATCTCAGGCAAGCTTCCGGGTAGGTGCTTGGAAATTGGTTTTTGCGGCGGAAAACAGTTACCCGCTATCAAGGAGCTGAAAGGGTTTGGGAAAATTGAGGTGGCTCCCCTTTTGGGGGAGAAGCCTGCCGTATGGGGGTTATACCTATACGGGTCGATCGTGGCAATAGTCATCATTTAAAGGAGTAGCCATAGCCATCCTAGGTTTCCTCAGAGTAGAGTAAAACGATTGATAAGGTATTATGGCATTTAGACTAAAACACTTTTTTCTTTGTATTTTTATTTCTATTTTTAAACCCCACCATGTTTGGAAAACCCATGTGAAAGAAAGGTTCTTCCCAAACTCACATCGGGGCAGGCAATTGCCACAGCAAAACATTCGCTTGTTTGGGCTACTTCAATGCATACCAGCGTGATTGAGGGTTTTAGATGTCTGTGGTCCCTAGGCTCGGGAGTGATCCCAGCAAACGAGAACAGCCCTTTCTCCGGACTTTTTAGGGCCTCGACTAAGGATTTCTGGTCCGGTATCAGCACTCCAACTCGTTCGCTGGGCCCCGGTAAGTGTACGGGCCCAAAGGGAAAACGCCCCCATTTTTGTCAGCACTCGTGGAGCAATTACAAATTTTCTGAGTGCCAATTTGTGGCACTGACCAAAGGCTGGTATGGGTACTCTGTAAGTCCACTACAAAACTTTATCCCTCAATGGCTTCTTAGGGGTGTTAGGGCATCTAGTAGGGGTACTTTAAAAAGTGAAACACTCAAAGCAGTCAGGAATTTATTTGGGGAAGCCGGAGAGAAGGAAGAATTTCTTCTTATGGAAAAAATTGAGGCTAGAAGCATGTTGCATGGCTTGGCTGTTGGCAATCAGGTTTTTTAGTGTGTAGGGGTGGGCCCCCTGAGAAGGGGGCAAGTAGTTCATCGGAACTGAGGATTGCAGGCCACTTTTTTGGGAAAAGACCTTAGCCCTGCCTACCAAACCCTGAGAAACTAAAATCTAAAACCCTCCCTTCACAGACTGCGTTACTCAGTAGATGAACAATCAATAGACATGAGGGGTTCATGAACGTTAGGTAGACCCTCCATCAGTTTTTTGGTCTAATGGGATCACAACCTGTGCCAGACCCCCCCATCAGAAGGAACCTCACCCTAATTTAGATAAGGATAGAGTTTTTAAGCTGAAGGGGGGGAAAAAGGCCGTAAAAGGCCCCCCCCCTATGTTTTAAAACCCCTTTGCTGGGG
>NW_023650721.1:0-5887 GCF_015228065.2 Penaeus monodon | reverse complement strand
CCCCCTTATTTCCCCTCCTCCTCTACCCCCCTCTCTCCCTCTCCTCCTCCCTCCCTCACCCTCCCCCCCCCCACTCTATTCCCTCCCTCCCTCTATCTCCCTCCCTCATGAGGGGGGAGATAGGGGAGGGGGGGAAAAAAAGGGGGGGAGGATAAGGAGGGAGGGGTAGAGGGAGAGAGGAGGTAAGGGAGGGAGGGAGGAAATGAGTGGGGGAGGGGGTAGGGGGAGGGGGGGGAGGTAAGGGAGGGGGGGAGGTAGGGGGGGGGGAGTAGGGGGAGGGGGGGAAGAGGGGGGGGGATGGAGGAAAGGGGGAGGGAGGGAAAAAGGGGGAGGGGGGAATGAGGGGGGGGGGAGGAAGGGGGAGGAGATGGGGGAGGGAAGGAGGAGGTAGAGGGAGGAAAATGAGGGGGGGGGAGATAGAGAGAGGGAGAAAACGAGAGAGGGGGGAAATGAGAGAGGAGGGGGGGAAAATAGAGAAGGAGGGGAAAAAGGGGAGGAGGGGAGGGAGAGCAAAGTGAGAGGAGAGGGAGCAAAAAGAGAGAGAGAGAAGGAGAGAGAGGAGGAGAGAGAGAGAGAAGAGGAGAGAGAGAAGAGAGGAGAGGAGAGAAAGAGAAAAAAGGAAAAAAAAATGGAGAAAAAGAGAGAAAAAGTAGGATAAATAGAAAAAAAGAGAATCCTCGCATTAAAGGGACTCAAACCACCGATCCATAGCCACAATAACCCCAAAAAATCCCGAGAGAAACAAAAAAGAAGGGCAAGGAGGGAGAAGAATGACGAGAACAAAAAGGAAAAGAAAGGGAAATAAGTGGGGGGGGATGGGGAAGGGGGGGGAAAGCAGAGGAAGGGGAGGAGGGAGAGGGGACGGATATCAGTGGAAAGGGGAAAAGGGGGGAGGGGGGGGGAAAAGCAGGGGAAAAGGGGAGGGGAAGGTGGGGGGAAGGGGGGAAAGGGGGGGGGAGGGGGGTAAAGCAGGGAGAGGGGGTAAATAGGGGGAGGGAGGGTTGGGTCGGGTTTAAGGGGATCTTACGGAAACTCTCCATTTTCAAACTCCGGGTTTGTCGTTTTTTATTTCCTACGGTTCATTTCCTTGGACACGGGAGACGGTACGATTTAGTTTTAAATAATTAAATCAAAAAATAAAAAATGATAAATAATTTTATTAATCAGTCCAGGTTTTCTGCAAAAACTAAATAATCAAATAAAAATAGCAATGAAAATAAAAAAAAATTCCCAAAAGAATTTTTTCCTGTCTCGTAAATTTTTTTCCTGACTTTTTTTAGTCTTTTGGGTACTTTACCTTATAAAAAATTTTATTAAATCCAAAAACCCAAAATTTCCCATTTAAAAAAAAAAAAAAAAAAAAAAAAAAACGGTTTATACGCCCTTAAAAATCTTTTTATAATCAACCCTTTCAGTCGGCCTTGCACGTCCTAAACCTTTGACGTACGAGGACTAACTTTTAAACTGAAAGTGGAAAGTGACGCGTAATCCATACGTTCTTTTGGGAATATTTAAAAGTCTTCTTTTTGGTATTTTGCGGAAACTTCCTAATAAAAATGTCGAAAAAAAGGAAAAGGGGGGAAGGGAAGGGGGGGGGGAACGTGGGAGAGGGAAAGGGGGAAGGAAGAGAGAGGGAGAGATTTTAAAAAGGGGAGAGAGAGAGGAGAGAGGGGAAGAGAGGGAGGGGAAAGGAGAGAGGGGGGGGGGGGGACCCCAACTCCGAGGTGTTGCAATGAAGAGAATGAATTACTGTTTTTTTTCCTAAATGAGGTGTTAGAAAAATTTTTTTCCCTTTCTCCTTTTTCCCCCCCTTTTTTTTTTTCCTTTTTTTTTTTTTTTTTTTATTTCAAAATTTTATCCCCCCATCACTCTTTCCTCCTCCTCCCCCTTTTCCTCACGATCTTCTCTGCTCCTCTTTTTTACTTATTTTTTTTCTTCTTCACTTCTTTTTTCCCTTTTTTTCCTCCCCCTTCCCGTTTTCCCTTCCTTTTTTTTCCCTTTTTCGTCCCCTTTCCCCTTCTCGCACAACTTTTCGTTTTTCTCTTTCGCTCCCCTTTCCTCTTCCTCTTTCTATGTCCTCTTGTTTTTTCTCGTCCCAAACCAAAAATTTCCATTCTTAATTCTATTCATGGCTGAGACCTCCCCCGAATTAGAAATAAAATAAAATTACCGGTGCGCCCCCATAAATAAATAAATTCCGAAAGAACCCCACTTAGGGGTTTTTGGGGTTTTTTGCTTTCGCCGGAAAGAAAAAAAACAAAACAACGGCAGCCGGACGCCGCGTGACACGTTTTCATTATGACTCTTTTCCGAAACCCAACGGGGGGCATGACAGACCCCGAAAAAAGCGACGCTTGATTGAATCTGGGGTTCGTCTAAAATCCGGGGCTCCAAAAAGAAAATGGAGAAAAAAAGAAAAACTGTTATAAAATAAAAAAGTGGATCAATTCCAAAATAAATATCATATACAAAAAAATAGACACACCCACACACACACACCTGCATTATTTTAAGTATTTGCTTATATATATTATAAAATATTTATAATAATATATAATATATATAATTTATAATATATATATTTTTTAATAAAATTATTTTTATATTATATTTATTATTTATATTAATATATTATAAAAATTATACTTGTTTATCAAATTTAATTATATATTATTTTTTATTATATTTTAAATATATATTTTTTGGTGTTTTGGGGTTTTTTTTTTGGGGGTGTGTGTGTTGTGTGTGTGGTGTGTGTGTGTGTGTGTGTGTGTGTGTATTGTGTGTATGTGTGTGGTGTGAAAAGGGAAGACACCTACCAAACACCACAAAAGGTTGCGTTTGTTTTTGGTGTGCTGCGGCGTGCGTACATCGTGTGTGGGGTGTTGTGTGTGTTGTTTTAAATATATATATTTATATTTTATTTATGTAATATATATTATATTTATATATAAATTTATAAAATATTAATAATATATATATACATATATAACACGTTTTCCAAAATCATAAAAAATGGAAAATGTGCTTTCAAATTCTCTTCAGGGTTTGCAATTGTATGTTGTCGATCACTCAAAACTCCCCTCAATTGTTCATAAAATCGGGAAAAGTTTTTCCGGGAAAATAACATGGTAAAATGATGATTTTAAAAAGGGTACGAAAAACAAATCGAGAAAAGACAAAGGGGAAAAAGATAGACAGAGAAGAGAGAGGGAAAAGGGGAGAGAGAGAGAGAGGGGGAGAGAGAGAAGAAAAGAGGAGGGGAGGGGGAGAGAGAGAGAGAAGAGAGAGGGGAGAGAGAGAAAGGGAGAGAGAGAAAGGGGAGAGAAAGAGAGAGAGAGAGAGAAAAGAAAAAAAACCTTTAAAAAGAAAAAAACCAAGAAAAAAGCAGAGAACAGCCCAAAAAGCAAAAAGGGAATCAAAAGACGGGGGACGCAAGGGAACCCCACACACACACACACAAAAAATTTTAAATAAATAATTAGGGGAAAAAAAAGCAAGAAAGAAAAAATTTCCAAGAAAAACAAGAAAAGGGAATGGTGAGGTGGGATGAAACCCAAAGAGGATTTCCATCTCGTGGCTTGGCGGCCAAAGAACTTTTTAAAAACCCACGATTTTGCCCCGGCGAAAAATTTTATGAAAATCTAGAAAAAGGCCCAAAAAGAATCGAAGGGGAAAGAGAGAGGGGAAAGGGGGGAGGATGGGCAAAGGGGGAAAGGGGGGGGAGGGGGGAGGGGGGTAAGGGGGGAGGGGAGGAAGGGGAGGAGGGGCCAAAAGGGGAGAGGGGGGAAGGGGAGGAGGGGAGAGGATGGGAGAGGGGGAGGGGAAGGGGGGAGGGGGGCGAAAGAGGAGGGGGGGAAGGGGAGGATGGGGAGGAGGGGGAAAAAAAGGGGGGGTAGAGGAAGGGAGGAGGTTTGGGGGGGAAAGGATGGGAAGAGAAGGGGTGGGAAGGGGAAAGGGGGAAGGGGAGAAAAAGGAGAGGGGGGAAAAGGGGGGAAAAAAAGGATGGGAGAGGGGTTTTTATTATAAAGAGAAGGGCAGAGGGAGGGGAGAAAAGAAAAAGGAAGAGAGAAAGTGGGAAAAAAGAGGAAAAGTTTGGGGTGAGGAAAAAGGGGGAAAGACGAAAGAGTTGGGGGGGGAGGAGGATAGGGGGAAGGGGGGGGGAGGAGAGAAGAGGGGGGGGAGAGGGGGGAACCGGAAAAGGGGGGAAAAGGAGGTAGGGGGAGGGGGAGGAGGAAAGAAGGGACTAGGAGGGAGGAGGAGGGGAGGAAGGGGGAAAAAGGGATCGGAAGAGAGTAGAAGGGGGGAAAAAGGGGGAAAAATGAAGGGAGATAAAAAAGAAAGACAGAGGAGAGGGAAAAAGAGAGAGAGGGGAGAGGGGAGTGAGAAAAACGAAAGAAAGGAGAATAAAGGGGAAGAAGCCAAAACAAGAACCAAGAAAAGGGGGGAAAAGGGGGAAAAACGCCCGGGGAAGGAAGGAGGGGCAGGAGAGGGGGGGGGGGGGTTTTCCTTTTTCTCTGAAAATCCTCTTTTCCCTTTTTTTTTCGTTCCCAAAATCTCATACGATATTTTTTCCCTCAAAAAAAACCCCATCATTCAAATTATTTTTTTTCCCCCGACCCCAATACCTATTAGAGTCTCCGATTATATTCGGATCAAAAAAATACCTTTTTTTTTTAAGGGAGGGGGTCCATGGGGGAGGCGGAGGGGTTTTAGCGGGCGCTTTCCAAAAAAACAAGAAAACCGTGTTTTTTCCCCGAAAAAACTAATCTAAACTCCATGATAGAAAAAAATAAAACCCCGATCAGAACCCCCGGGAAAGGGGTTTTAGCCTGTGTTTTACGTTTTAGGAAAGGGCCGATGTAAAAAGAAAATTCCGCACAACATGGGCCTATTAATCTTTACGCACTAAACGTAAACATCATACCAAAGAAAAACCACAATACAGGGATCCCATACGAAACCAAAAAGACTTAAAAAAACAACATGAAACATACGCACGTCCCTTTGGGAGCAAAAGTCCCCTTTAAATCACGCCGGGGTATTTTCTACACGCCGTCATAGAGGGTAGTTTTCGTGTTTTTCCCCAAAGTAAAAAAAAGGGAGAGAAAAGGAAGGGGCTAAAAAAAAGAGGAGGGGTTTCCCAAGGCCCCCGGAGGGTTTTGTTGGCAAATTTTAGTTGTTTAGGCCCATTGTTATTACATTATTGTTACATCATTATTATTTTTATTTATTTTTATTTTTAAAATTATATTATTATTTTTATTATTATTATTTTTATCATTATCATTGTGTCATTAAGTTAAGCCCTTTCTTATTTTTTTTTTACCCTTTTATATATATATATTTATAATAAAATATATAATATATTATATATAATATATATATATATATTATATATATGTATATATTTATATAAAAAAAAGGGATATTTTAATTATTTTATAATATATATATAAAATATATATATATATATATATATGAAATTAGTAAAAATAAATATGTATTAAATTTAAAATATATATTTTTATATATATATTATATTTTATCTATATTAATATATTATATATTGTGTGTGGTGTGTGGGCTGTGTGTGTGTGTTTTAATTTTAAAACATCCATAACTACAAAATAACATCCATACATACATACCTTATATATATGTATAAATACCCCACACCCACCCACACCAACACCCACACACACAACACACACACACCACACAACCCCACAAAAAAAAAACACACACCCCAAAACCCCCACAAAATATATTACCCACCCACACCAACACACACAACACAACACCCCACCACGAAAATAAATAAAATATATTATTATATATTCTTATACAATAGGGTTATATATTTATAAAAATTATTTTAAAAAAT
>NW_023650720.1:0-5888 GCF_015228065.2 Penaeus monodon | reverse complement strand
ATATATAATATATATATAAAAAAAAGAATTTTTTAAAAAAAGTATTATATATTATATATATATATTATATATATATATATTATATTATTTTAAAATATATATATTATTTTTTTTTGGTTTTTTTTTTTTTTTTTGTGTGTGGGGTGTGTTGTTGTGTTGTGTGTGTGTGTATTTTACATATATACATACGCCGGGCAGAGCAACTTAAAAGACAACCTTTTTCCATGCAAGGGTTTTCCCTTCTTTTCACACATGAGGCAAGCAAAGGGGTAGAGCCCTTTGCAACTGGCCCCGGTGCTGTTGCAAGAGCGGGCCTTAGGGACTTAAATTTCCAGATTTCTCTTCAGGGCTTGCTTTTTTTCGTTTTGGATTTTTTAAAATAAGGTATTTATATTTGGAGTACAGGATTACTTTGTCCTTGACTTCATTGTTTCATCTTAAGAAATCACAAATGTTTAATTTAACTTCAAGATCTATGATTTTTTTCTTTATGGATAACATCTTTTGGCTTTTCAAGTTTAAAAAAAATAAATTAAAATATAAAAAAAAAAAATCTAAAAATATAAAAAATTTGTTTATGGTTATTTTAATTTTAATTTTTAAAAAAAATCAAAAAGAAATAAAGATATATGGGCCATAAAAGAAAATCGGCCCTGGGTTTGTAAAATTTTCGGTCATTTTTTTTTGTTTCCATATTTGGGAGTTTTCCCCAAACCCACTACTTTAGACAAAGATTTGTCAAACTTTTACGCCACGATTAGTACTTGTGGGGAATTTTTCTTTTTTTCCTTTTGCTCGAACTGTTTTTCTGTTTTCCTTTTTATCAAGGGTTTTCTTTTTTACTCTCTTATTTTCATTTTGCTTTGTTTTTTCCTCCTTTTCTCTCTCTCGCCCCTTTAAACCTTAAACCCCACGGTGGTGTGTGTGTGTGTGTGTGGGTGTGGGGGTGGGGGGGTGTGTGTGGTGTGTGTTGCGTTTTGTGTGTTGGGTGTGTGTGTGTGGGGTGTGTTGTGTGTGGGGTGGGGTTGGGTGTGGGGTGTGTGGGGTGTGTGTGTGGGGTGGGGAACTTGTTTTACCCTAAGAAAAACATTCCTTTTCCCCCCATTTAGGCATTTTCATCTATCATTCACATCCCAGCCAAAAACCCTTTCATTCTTACTTTTGTATTTTTTCTACTTGCCCAAAATCTATCCCTCCCACCCCGCCCCCAAACCCACAGTTCTCAGACTAATCTTCATTTTTACAGCATCCTTTGGCCCAAAAAGGAAAGCATTTTCCACTCTTCGTTTTTAATCTTGCCTCTCCTACGTTTTTAAAAGGCATTTTCTCTCCCCTTCCCCTTTTCCTTTTTTCTTTCCCCTTCCCCCCCCCCCTTCTTTTTTTCTCACTCCTCCCTACCCCCCCTTTCCCCCCTTTTCCCCCTTCCTTCTTTTCCTCCCTCCTCCTTTTTTCCTTCAAATCTCCCCCCCCCTTTTTTTCCCCTCCCTTTTTCCCATCCCTTTTTTTCCTATCCTCCCCACTTTTTTTCCTCCCTCCTTCCCCCCCTTTCCCTTTCCCCTTTCCCTCCCCCCCTTTTTCCCCCCCCTTTTCCGCCCCACCCCTTCCCCCCTTTCCTCTTTTTTTCCCTTCGGGCCCCCCTTCTTTCCCCCCCTTTCTACATTTCCTTTTCCCCCCCTCCCTCGCCCCCTTCTCCCCTTTTCCTCCCGCTCCCTTTTTTCCTTTTCCCCCCCCTCCTTTTTCCTCCCTTTCCCCACTTTTTTCCCTGCCCCCTTTTTTTTTCCCTCCTTCTTTCCTATTTTTAAACCCCCTCATTTTCCTCCTTAAATTTCCTTTTCCCCCATTTTTCCCCTTCCCCCCACCCCCTTCCCTTTCCCCCCCTTTTTCCCCTCTCCCTCCCCCCCTTTTTTCCCCTTCCTCCCCCCCCTTTTTTTCCTCCCTTTATACACCCCTTTTCCCTCCCCCCTCCCCTTTCCCCCCCCCTTCTTTTTCCTTTCCTCCTCCCCCTTTTTTTCCTTTTTTTCCCCCCCATCCTTTCCCCCCCCTTCCCCCTTTCCCTCCCCCCCTTTTTTCCCTTCCTCCTCCCCCTTTTTTCCCCCCTTCCCCTTTTCCCACCCCTTTCCCCCCCCCTCTCCCATCCCCCCCCCCTTTTTTCCCTTTTTCCTCCCCCCCTTTTTTCCCCCCCCCTTCCCCTTCCCCCCTTTTTTTTTTCCCTCCCTTTCCCCACTCCTTTCCCCCCCCCCCCCCAACTTGCCTGACCCCTAAAACTCCCCTTCCCCAAAGGTGTTGCTTCGCAAACAAATCTTTTCATGTGACATTGATCAAACGGTCGGGGGAAGGAGCGCAGGGGGGAAAGGGAAAGGGGGGGAGGGGGAGGAGGGGAGGAAGAAAAGGGGGGGGGGGAAAGGGAAGGGGGTGAGGGGGGGGGGAGGCTGGGGAATGGAAGGGATGGGGAGGAGAGGAGGAGCGGAGAGGGAAGAGAAGGGACGAGGAGGAGAGCAGGAAGTAAGGGGGAGGGTTTGGAGGGAAATAAGGGGGAGGGGAAAGGACGGGGGGGGTGGGGAAGTAAAAGGGAAGGGAAAGGGGGAAAAGGGAAAGGGAAAAGGAAATTGGCCCAAAATAAGGGCTTTCTGAGACTGGATTATATTTGTTTTCAAATGATTTGCAATAGATCATCGGTTTAGGGGTATAATTTCACCTAAAACCATATAAAAAAATATATATACATATATATATATATATATATATATTTTTAATATAATATATAATTATAATATATATATAAAATTAAAATATAAATAATTTAAAAATATTATATATATATATAATTTTTATAATATATATATATATATATTTTAATATATATATATTATATATAGATAGAAAAGATATAATTTTTATTTTTTTTTTTTTTTTTTTATATATTTTTATATATATATAAAAATTTTAATATAAAATTTTATATCTAATATATGTGTGTGTGTGTGTGTGTGTGTGTGTGTTTTGTGGTGTGTGTGTGTGTGTGTGTGTGTGTGTGTTTTGTTTTGTGTGTGGTGTTTGTGTAGTGTTTTGTGTTTGGTTTTGTCTGTATGTGTGGTTTTGTGGGGTTTTGGGTGTGTGGGTGTGTGTGTGGTTTTTGGGGGGTGTGTGGGGGTGTGTGTGTGTGTGTGTGTGTGTGTGTTTTATATATTTAATATATATTATATATCATATATATATATTATAAACTAAAATATATATAATAATTTTTTAAAATTTTATAAAAAAAGAAAGATGTGTACAGATAATAAATTTATTGAAATTAACAAAACATTTTTAAATTAGTTTTAAAAATAACCCTTGGGTGGGTTGGAAAATTATTTAGAGGAAGGCTTTTTTTTGGAAAAATTGTTGGATCTTTTTAATTTTTAAAAAAACTTGTTTTTTTTTTTGGCATTAATTTTTTTTTCCCCAGGTTTAAACTTATTTTTATATACTCGAAAAAATATGTATAAATTTATGTATAAACCCCTTATTAAAATTTTGGGAAATAAAAGGGGTACGTTTAAAAAATTTGTTAAAAAGGGAAAAAAAGGGTTTGAAAATTTTAATCTGGGAAAAAAACCCCCAAAATTTAAAAATTTTTTAAAAATTTTTTTTAAAAAAATTCAAATAAAAATTAAAAAAAAAAAAAAATATATTTCATATTAGAAAGGGTTCCGGGGCCAAAAAAAAAGGGGGGAAAGGGGTTAAAGGAGAAAAAACAAAAAAGGGTTATCCTATTTTTGGGGGGGATTTGGTTAAAGGTTTCCCCCAACTTTTTCCCCAATTGAAAAATTTGGGAACTTCCCAAAATTTTAAAAAAAAAATTTTTGGGGAACAAATAGATTTAAAAACTGCCCTTGAGCATTTAAATTAAAAAATCAGAAGACAAAAATCTGAAAAAACCCAAAAAATAAAATTCCGTCATGGAGAGAATCAGAAAACTATCACCTAAAAATTTATATATTTTATCGTTTTTATGGATCTCTGCCAAAGCACATAGTGTACAGTCCGAATAGGCAAAAATGAATACGGGGTTTTCCCTCTTAGGGCGGTTTTCAATACTCCCGAGGTTCCCTTTCCACCTCACTGATTGGATGAATGCCCTTCTGCAAATGGGTTCGAAACATGAAAATAACTGTAAGAAAACTGCACAAAGGAATGTCAATCAGAGCAAGAGAAAAAGGGAGACGGGGAGGAAAAGGAAAAGAAAGGGGGGGTTTTTTAAAATAATAAATTACACATATGCAGTGTTGAGTGTGTGTGCGTGTGGGGTTTTCCCCGTTTGAATTAACATCATACAAAATTATATAATTTTATATATATATATATATATTATATATATATATATATGATATTTATAAAAATATAAAATTATATATATATAGAAAAATTTAAAAATATATATATGTATATATATGTATAAAATATAATAAAATAATATATATATATATAATATATATCTTAAAATATAATAAAAATAGATAATTTTATATACAAAATATCTATATATATTTTCTATATATTATATAATATTATTTTATATATATAAAATATAATATATATATATAAAATTTTATATATATATATAATTTAATATGTATGTAATTGCCAGTGTATATGTATAGTGTTGTGTGTGGGTGGGCATGGGGTGTGTGTGTGTTGTGTGTGTGTGGGGGTGGGGGTGTGTGGTGGTGTGTGTGGGTGTGTGTGTGTGTGTGGTGTTTGTGTGTGGGGTTGTGTGTTTGTGTGTGTGCATGTGTTGGGTGTGTGTGTGTGTGTGGTGCGTTAATATATTTTTAATATATTATTTTATTTATTATGATATTATTATAATATAAAAATTAAATTTTTTTTTTATATATAATTATAATATATTAATATAATAATTTAATATATATTATATATTTTTTTTAAAAAATATTATTTAATATATATATTATTATATATTATAATATATATAATAATAATATTTTTTTATTGTCCACTTTTTTACTATTATTATTATGTATTGTGCAATTTTTTTAAAATTTTTTTAATTATTATTTTATAATTTATATTTTAAATTTATATTATTTATTTTTAAAAATTTTTATATATAATATTATATTTTTAAATTATATATTTTATTTTAAATATATATTATATAATATATATTATATCTTTATTATATTTTTATTTTAAAAATATTTTTTTATTTACGCCACCACACACACCCCCCCACACACATGCACACCCACAAACACACACCCCCCACACACACACCCACAACCCACCACCACCCACACAACACCCACCACACCACCCACACACCCCAAAACCACACCCCCCAAAAACCCCCACCACCACACAATGCACACACAAACACACACCCCCCCCACACCACCCCCACACACCACCACAACACCCCCAAACACCCACATCCCACCCACACCCACCCAAATTCTATACACAAGGCACTAACAACATATATATATAATATTTTATTTATTATATATTATTTAATTATTTTTAAAATTTATATTTTTTATTATGTTATATAGATATATATGTATAAATACATATTATAAAACATATTATAATTTTATTTATTATATATATTAAAATTTTATTATATTATATATTTTTTTTTTATATATTATTTTTTTATATATTATATATATATTATTATATATATTATATATATGTTTATATTCATTTTTATTTTTTATTTTTTATATTTTTTTTTTTATTATTTTAAATATTATTATTTAAAATATATTATATTTAAAATATATTATGTAGTTTATATTCTACGAGACACACCCCGCACACCACTCATACATCTGCATAGGGGTTTAAATGTAGTATAAACCCACCTTCTTTTTTTG
>NW_023650719.1:2500-5888 GCF_015228065.2 Penaeus monodon | reverse complement strand
AAACACCGTGCCCAGGGCCCTGGACATGCCAATAGGAGGTTCGCGCGGGATATCCAGCTTCTTGGCAGTGGGGCTAAAATTAATCCTGCCTCTCAGGTAAGAGTGGGAGATGGGTGATGAAGCGTCGCCCGTCACATGGATCAACAAGGGGCGCATCCCCCAGGGCAGAACTGAGTCTACCTCTTCCATTAGTCAAAATCCGCCAGGTCACTAGGACAGGATAGCTCCCACCCCTGGCCCTGCGGTTCAACCATTTTTGTACTAACAATCAAAAGAAAACAAGACTTAAATGGACAAGGGAAGAGTATAATGAGTTAATGTACTGCTTTGCTATGCACTCGGGAAACCTGCTGCAAAAGTTATGTGCATGTTTTTGTTGGTGTTCCATTGCCTCAAACTTCAATCACCCTAGGTCGCTGGTATTGACCCGGTGTTTGATTTTAATTAGCAGATCTAAAGAAAAGATAAAATTAAAATAATAATAATAATAATAATAATAATGATAATAATAATAATAATAATAATATAAAAGGTTTATTTACCATGCAAATTATGATATATATAGTTATAGGTAAAACGTTATGTCTTGGTTTACAAAATAAATAGTTATTGTATTTCACTATAAAAAACGAATATATTAAAAATATAACATGTTACGTTTGGCAACTACATATAGGATCCTGGATTTATGTAACGAGCAGTTCTGCATCTACCATGAATGTCAAAGAGATGTAGCTATAAGTGTCTGATTTTAGCACACTTTTCCCATTGCGGATTGTTAACTCCTGTCTTGTAATTTTTAGGGTCAAGGACAATTAAAGCATTTTCATAAGATCGATAGCGGTCACACAAAATAATTCTAAAACATTTCATAAGTTCAAACCTGAACAGGCGGTGTCAGAGTCAGACCTGAGTGCCACACTGGCACTGCATATTCCAAGAATGTTCTAAAGAACCATACAGAAAGTGTGAGCATTGGCTTGGTACTAAAGCCAAACCGGCGACCCCTGTACAATATTAAAAATCACTTATTGATTTAGATATTAAAATATTACACGACCGTCCATGTGAGTGCAAAATTGATGATAACACCCAGGAGCTTGCATGTTTGAAATATAGTTAATTGACTATGGTTCAGGGTAAGGTGAGGGTAAACAATCGGTCTCTTTGGGGTACATATGATAGTTATTTCACACTTAAGTGGATATGGTATCATTTTCACAAGTGCACATGCTCTTGAGAGTCTATCAAGTATTTCTTGCATGGCACAGTGAATGGTGTTGGATCTTCTTCTCTTCTTCTACAGGCTTTTGTCCCAGTTCAACTGGGGTCGCCGGTGCGGATCTTCCTCCTCCACTCTGCCCTATCCAGGGCCTCCCCCTCCGTCACTCCCGCCGTCTCCATGTCCTCCTTGATGCAATCCTCCCATCTCCTCCTCGGTCTTCCGAGGAGGAGATGGATATGTTTACAATTTCAGCGAGAGACAGGTCATCTACATATTTTGCGTGAATTTGGGAGGTTCTGTCGGTTGATCACTGCTAGGAATATAATAGGGCCTAAGTGAGTTCCTTGCAGCACGCTACAAGTGATGCTAACCCACCTGAAACACAGTAATGGTAATTGACCATGTTTTGGCGATCTGAGAGCAAATTAGCAATGAATCCTAACAATTCTCGAATGGCTACATTATGGTCAATGTAATCGAATACCTTTTAAAAAATATATCAAAACAATATGTGCAATTGTGTGTGCCTTATCCAAATTGTAAAACTGCATTCAGGATCTAATTAAGCAATGTGAAGTTGCACCACCTCTCAGTTTGCATACTGAAATGGATCAGTGTTAGGTTAAATACCCTCCAGTACCAACTTGGAAAACAAAAGCAATTTACCAATTAGTAAACATCTGCAACACCTGATTCTTTTGAGAGTGAGGTAATGGTTGCACCAGGCTTTGAGGAAAACAAAATTATCTAGACATTTGTTATAAATACATATAAGAGATCCAAATATTCATAAGAAAAATTCTTTAAGGAGCCTTTTTAGTACGGAACAATGGGAGAAGCTTTGCTTACTTTGATATACGACATTGCCTTATAAACATCCAATCTGTCTATTTGGAGGAATCCCAAAACAGGTAAATAACTGGACAGTCAGTTCTGTTGGATCTAATGAGAGATGTGAAGATGATTGTGAAGTGACAATAAATCTGTTCAAGTTCATCTGAGACATTCAGAAATCAAGAAACTGCCATTTGTCCTTTTCAATCCACTTGTGAAGTTCCGCGAATTAATGACATTGCCATCTATTTCTACAGCTGTTAGTTTTTCACTGATTTTTTAAATTTTTATTTCATCTGTGTAGAATTTTGCATCCGTCTATTACGTCGATAATCGAGATTGGTGTGTATGTTCTATTAGGGTGCATTTTAAATTTTGTTGATAGCACAGAAAATTCACATTGAAACATATTAAACTCCCACGTGATAATCACTCGTAGGTCAATATACTTGGAACGAATATTATCAACGGTATTAATGAATTGGTCATTGAGTTCATCATACTCGCGGAGGGTACCATTCGCACAACTTTTTCACATACATTGAAAAGTTTTGGTTTATCATCACCGAAACACATTCAGTGTTTGGCGGCACCTCACTGCCATGGGCTGACACTGAAAGGATAATGAACTTTTAACGTACAGGGCGACGACCTATCCTTGTGATAAAGTGTGCATTCGCTGAGTTCATACAAGTGGGTTGGCTTGATTAATAGGAAACCATGCTTCACTTACTGCAACAATATTTGGTTGCACTGACTCTATGCATGAATAAAATTCTTCAAACACATATCTGTGGGTTGGTGAGAAATAAGGCGTGGCACTTGTGTTTGGTGATGCGTGTGGGTACCCCATGTGCAGCGATTCTTCAATAAAAAAATATATTGAGGAAACATACGTCATTCTTAGAAATTTCAAATATACATTATAACCCGTCTGTATATAGTGACAACATTGACTGAAGAAATTGGTAAGTCTGTCGTGTTGTAAATATTACACTGTCATAATAGACGTATTGTAGTATTATTATTATTATTATTATTATTATTATTATTATTATTATTATTATTACTATTATTATTATATTTTTTAAATACTTTTTAGATAAGAATTCTTAAGCAATTACTATAAGGGAAACGATCGACAAGATTCCTCGACTTTAAAGTTCGTTGGCTGTGTATCCGGATTAACATATGTCATGGTATCATATGATATGGACGGACGGACGCTGTACGCGTACAAGTGCGCGTGGAGCACAAACACACAAAATCTCTCTCTCTCTCTCTCTCTCTCTCTCTCTCTCTCTCTATATATATATATATATATATATA
>NW_023650718.1:0-5888 GCF_015228065.2 Penaeus monodon | reverse complement strand
AAAAAAATAAAAAAAAAAAAAAAAAAACAAAAAAAAAAAAAAAAAAAAAAAAAAAACCCCCCAAAAAGGGGGTTTTTTATTATTATTATTATTATATATATTAAATATATATATATATTTTTATATATAAAAATTATATATATATATTATAATATTTTTTTTTTGTTTTGTTTTTTTGCTTGGGGTTTTTTATTATATAAAAAAAAAAAAAGAAAAAAAAAAAAAAAAAAAAAAAAAAAATTTATATATAAATATATATATATTTATATATATATTATTATATAATATATATATATATAATATAGATAATATATATATATATTAAAAATTTATAATATATGTAAAAACATAATATAATATATATTTATATATAAAAATTATAAATATATATATTAATTTATATATATAATTATATATATATATAATATATATATATAATATTTTAATATATATATATATATATTTTTAATATATATATATTATATATAATATATTAGATATATATATATATATATATAATATATATAAATATATATATATATTTTAATATATATATATATATATAAAATATAATAAATATATAATATTATATATAAATATATATATATAATATATATATATAATAAATTAATAAATTTACATAATATAATAATATATATTATATATATATATATATATATATTATTTTTCCCTACATAAAATAAATATATATATATATTTATTATTATATTATTGTGTTGTGGGGTTTTGTGTGTGTGTGTGTGGTGGTGTGTGTGTGTGTTGTGTGTGGCGTGTGTGTGTGGTGTGTTGTGTGTGTCTAAAACTAAACGCACACGCACCCCAGAACACAGAACACGACACAGACACACCACACACAAAACAATATGTATACATATATATATTATATATTATTTTAATATATATAAAATATATTTTATATATATATCATAAACATAATAATATACACACAAAAACACGGTGTGGTGTGTGTGGTGTGTGTGTTGTGTGTTGTGGGGTGTGTGTGTGTGTGTGTGTTGTGTGTGTGTGGGGTGTGTGTGGTGTGTGTGGTGTGTGGTGGAGGGTTTTTTTCCCTTTCGATAAACGGCCCCGAATCCCGGCCGAAGCGGCGGAGCCCCGGGGCCCGGGCTCGAACCCGGCATCACTCATGCACGGGGCCCCCCATTTTTCCCTCGTATAAATTTTATTTAAATTTTCAGGGCCGGGATCTCTCCCCCTATTTAATTTCTTCCAACCCCCTAAGTCATCCAACAACAAAAAAAATTACCCGCTCTGAAAAAATCGCCTCAAAAACGTTTTTTGAATACAAAAAAGGGCAAAAATTTGTACTCAAACTACGACCTTTACGCTGAGTAATGGGTCTCCCCCGTTCATGTACTACATCTCGACTCACGCAACCCAGGGGGCGTGAGGAGTATGTGCAGAGGTGGTGCTGAGGACGCGGCTCATTCGGCTTAGGGGCATTTTGACTTTTTTGTTTTGTATAAAAAGTCTACTCCCTTACGTAGTTTCCTTTTCCCCAAAAACTCATAGTTTTTTGTATGAAATGTTTTAAACCTTTTTTTTTTTTAACGCAAAAAATTTGGGGTACAATCATACATATGATACGTAAATGCACGTGATATGCACACGCACACACGTAAAAAGAAAACAAAGGAATAAAACAAAAAATTTTTAACTTACAAAAACAAGGGTAAAAAAAAGGCGTGCTAAAGGCGTTGTAAATTAGTTTTTAAAGCACACACACCCCCACACACCACACACCAAAACCCCACACACCCCCCCCCCCCCACACCACACACACCACACACCACAACCAAGGTTTATATAACATTATAAATATAAAAAAATTATATAATTATATATATATATAAACCACCCACCCCCCCACACCCCCTCCCCACAACAACCCCACACCCCAACACACAACAACCCACAAATATATATTTTATATATATTATACACCAACACCACCACAACACACACACCACACACACACACACAACACACACACACACACCACACACAACCACCACACTTTTATATTAAATATATATTTTAAATAATAATATAATATTATATATATATATATAAATAAAATAATAACGAACCCTTGCCACCCAGTATGGGAAAAAGGGCCCTTCGGATATTCGTGTGTTTTTTTGTACTTCCTTCTTTTGTTCTACTTCCCAAAGGTTATAAACTGAGGTATTTTGAAATAGGGAATAATGAGTGCCGTCCCATTTTTGCCCCAAAGGACCAGTACAAAACCCAAACCAGACCAAACCCCCACTAAAAGGGGGGCGCAACTAGGATCCAAATGCCCCAAACACTAACTCGTACAGAGTACTGGTCCTCCCCGGGTCATACTAGAGCAAAGGGTTCGAGTCCCGGGCAGTAAGGGGTTTTTATTTTTTTATTTTTTATTTATTCACTATACACACACGCACCACGCACGCAGCACGCACCACACACACACACACACACCCACACACACACACACACAAAAAAAACACACCACACACACACACAAACACACACAAAAACCACACACACATTTATATTATTTAATTATACATATTATATATAATATATATATATAAATATATATATATATATATAGGGGGTGTGTGTGTGTGTGTGTGTGTGTGGTGTTGGGTGTGTGTGTGTGTGTTGTGTGTTATGGGTAGTATTATATTTTTAACAAAATTATATATATATATATAATATATAATATTATAATTATAGTATTTATGCTGTAACTAGATAAAAAGAATATATGTATTATAATTGTAAATTATATCATACATATAATACATACATAAGCAAAAAGATACATATATACAAAAGTACATACAATAAATGGGTTGGATGGATAAATTATATGTATATCTGGGATAATATTTTAACATACATACAACTGTAATAATACATAATATATATATAAAATTTTTATATATAATATTAAAATATATATATAACATACCCACACAAAAATGTATGATTGGTCTAAATTAAAAATTTCCCCCGACCCACTTCCCATGGACTTAAAAGGGTGAAATGTTTAAGTTATTTGTTTTTTTAATAGGGCCCACCAAGACTGACAAAATTTTCCTATCGTTTTTGACTGTGGACTTCTTGTAGAAATCCACAGGTTGCTTTTTTAAATCATGGACAGGAAAGGTGAAAGTCAGATATAAGGTCCGGAGAATAAGGGGGTAAGGAAGGGTGTCGTAGCCCAGGACCACGCTTCCATCGGGCAATGTGAAGTTGGAACAGGGAGTTGTTTTGTAGGGGGTTTAACCTTTGTCGACATTATGCGCCTTTTTTGTAACCCCCCGTAATTTCGTACGTGAAGCCCCGTAAGCTCCGTAAATTTTAGGCCTTTTTTGGGAGGAAATCCTCTCACTACCCTTGGGTCCCAAAAGCCTGTGAGTAAGGGGGGGGGGGATTTTAATGCTCCTTGTTTTGATTAGGGCCCTTGTTTCCCGGATCTAGGGGGGACCCCAAAAATTTATCCTGCATGATTAGTGTGTCCCCCCCAAAAAAAAATCCCGGTTTTTCCCTTTAATGGTGAAAGACCCTTTTAACAATGGGGCTCGACCCCGAGTGCCCGGTAACCCATCGAAAGACATTTTTCAAAGCAGATATTCATAATGATTTTGCCACAAACCTTTAAAACTAATTTTGGCATCTTTGGGTTAGCTGACGAAAAAGGGAAAAAAGCGATCTTTCCCAAAAGGCAGTCTCCATTTATGAAAGATGCCCTTTTGCAACGGCGACTGGGTCCCTGGGAGTCCATCTCCCTAAGCGTTTTATTCCATCGAGTGTTCTTGTGTTAAAACCCGATCTCTGCTCAATACCCCTGGTTCCCCTTTCACGCCTACGCACCTAACCACCGTACAGAAAACACATTATGACATAAGGGGGAAATCACACTGACCTTTAGAGATTTATCATTCCAGGGGAAATGGAAGAGGGTCAGGGGAAATCTTTAATGAGAGGGGATAGTAAGGTAATAGATATCTCCTGGGCGGTCGATAGGGTGATTAGAAAAACTAAATATATATTTTATATATTTTATATATATATATATATATATTTTATATATATATATATTAAAAATATTAAAATATATATAATTCATATTATTTTTGTATATACAGGCGTATATATGTGTATCCCTATATATAACATGCACAACTATCATATTACACACATAGAAAAACATGTGTATATTATATGATATTTAAACCCCCTGGGTGTGGTGTGTTTTGTGTGTGGTGTGGTGTGTGTTTGTGTGTGTGGTGTGTGGGTGTTTGTGGGGGGGTTGTGTGTGTGAGTGTGTGTGGGTGTGTGTTGGTGTGTGTGTTTGTGTGTGTGTTAGGTGTGTGTGTGTGTTTGTGGTGTGTGGGGTGTGTGTGTGTGGTGTGTTGTGTGTGTTTTGGTGTGTGTGTTTGTTGTGTGTGTGGGTGTGTGGGGTGTGTGTGTGTTTTTTTGTGTGTATGTGTGTGTGTGGTGTAGTGGTTGTGCGTGCGGTGTGCGACGTGTGTGTGTATACGTTTTGTGGATGTGTGGTGGTGCGTGTGCGTGCGTGTGTACGTGGAGGTGTGTTGCGCGCAAAACCCACCTCCCACATTCATTCTGTGGTGGGTTTTAAAAACAAAAAAAAGCGGCCCTGTTACCCCCGGCCGTAATTGGGTGCGCAGGGGGGCAAGGCGATATCACGAAATCAGCATCCGCAGGGTAGCTCGCCGGACGGTTTGGGATGGGTCCCTTAAAAAAAAGTGGTAAACCCCTTCTCACCCATTGTTCATCTGCCAGAGAACGGGGAAAACAGATGCGTGACGCCCCCTGAGTGATCCTTGCTTTGATCTGTAAAAAAAGTCACTTCTTGCCCCCCCCCCCTTTTCTCGTTAATAAAAAGCAGCACCGATTTTTTGTGATTCTTTTGCACCCTTTAGGGACACCGCTCTAAAGCTTTTTGAGTCGATCTGAGGCAAGAAAAAAATTCAAATTATTAACCCCGTCATACTTGCGTTTTGGCTTTGTAAGAGCGAGTATGTTGTCCGGGTTCACACTGACACCGGGGGATTTCCCCACAGAAAAAAGCGACATCGAGCGACCCTTCCTTGCAGCTAACACATTTCCCGTTAGTTTTGGGGGTTTTAAATATTTCAGAATTGTTGGCTGTGTATTTCCCCCCCGTTTTCGGAGAAAGTTTTTCCTAATTACCTAACGCTCTATTTTTTAATTTCACAAAATAAGATATATTTACTTTTATATGCTTTCACTGTCACGTGACAGTGCGGGTCGTTGGACCGAAAGGGGATTTAAAAAAAGATCTAAAAAAAATTTTAAGTCAAAATATCAAATGATTTTTTGATTGATTCGGTTTTCAGAATTCCGAATGATACAAAATTTTTTTTTTACCTACACTTTCGCAAAACAAAGCCCTCGCGCGGGGTGGATTATTCGTGTTCCTCCGTTAAAAAATCCCTTTTTCATAATTTCGCCCTATCTGTATTTCAAAGTTAGTGATATCGTTTTTTTTAATTTGTAAAAAAAACATCGAAAAGGGTTAATTAGCATCAAAACACTACAAAATAATAAAAGTTAGTTATGCATCAAAAATTAGAGTTTAATCCGTATTCATAACAAAAAACAAAGCGGCAGTGATCGACAGTTTTATTCGAACCAACCGAATAAATAATATAATTCATAAAAATTCAGCTAAATGCAAAATAACTATTGCAAACCCAAAAGATAACTTATCAAAACCCTTGTGAAACAAGATTCGGGCCAGCGTTCTAATAATGGTAATAAATTTAAAAGGGAAAAAAAATAAGGGACAAAAAAAACCCCCAAAA
>NW_023650717.1:0-5888 GCF_015228065.2 Penaeus monodon | reverse complement strand
ATATAATATATAAAATTTATATATATATAATATAAAAAAAATTATATATATATATTATATAAAAATATATATATAAAATTATATATATATATAAAACTAATATATTATATATATAAAAAATATATATATATATATATAATAATATATAATATTTTTATTTTTTTTTAATATATATATATTATATATATATAATATAAAAAGTTTTATTATGTAAATTATATAATATATATATAGTTTTATATTATTATATATTTTTAAATATGTTTTTATATGTATATATATATATATTTTTATATTGATAATATAATATATATATAATATTAATTATATTATATAATAATATAATGTATATATTTGTTACGCCCGGTCCCTCGCCTCTGCCCCAACACAAGGCGAACAACCGTGAAACCCAGGGGGAACCCGGGGAACCCTCCAAAAGAGGCCCAAACCCCAAAACGTCCCAGAAAAAACGGGAGAAACGCAAGGGCACGGGGGCACAAGTAAAACACAAAAAGACAGCGTTCCTTTTTTTTTTACACAAGTTATTTCCCTCCCTTTTCAGGGGCCACAAACAGGGGGGAAACCCCCACATCAACGGGCACGCCTTTTAAACGAAAAAAACAAAAAAAAGTTTCCGGGACACAAAGCTCTCCCCCCTTTTCCCCCGTTTCCCTGTGGTTTGCATGTTTCCCCTTTTTCTGAAAACTTTTCCCAAACAAAAACCCCTCCGACATATCCCCCCCTAATCAAGCGCCCCTCTGTCTGCTTCTCCCTCCTCTAAAATTTAAATTGTTCCCCCAAAAAAAAAAATCTTTATCCCCCTTTTCTCCCCGGGGCCCCTTAGGAGGGGGTTTTTTGGGCGGCGGAGTTTGGGCAGGGGCACCAGAGGGTATTCCTGTCCTAAGACCGGTTCAGGTCCCCATTGAGTTTTTCTGCCCCCGGGCCTCCCCGTCCAATGCCTCGTCCTCATCCGGGTCAGCGTCTGCCCCGTCCTCATCCCCCTACTGGGGGCTAAACGTCATTTTTTTTTTCACCAGGGCCCCCAGGAGAGTTCCTGGCCAGGGAAACCCCACGCCGGTGCCCCAAGTCCTCGAGGAAGTCGGGCAACCCCCCACACCAACCAACTCCTTGCTCCCCGACACTTTTCGGATGCCCACCTTCAAAAGGCCCCAACTTTGCACAGCTGGACCTTCTTGGGCCCTTTTGGAAAAAGTTAGTACCAACACTGAAAACTAACCCTTTCCCCCGGGTCCAAAAAGGCCCCGCCCAACCGTACCCCATCACCCAGCTGCAATTTTTGGTTGGGCTCCACGGGCCCTTACTCCACGCATCATTTTTAAAGTCGACACCGATTCAGCTTTTCCGGGGGGCAAGGTGCAGTCGCTCAGCTGTAATACCTCTGCACAGCCAACCTCTGGAAGAAAGGGACCTCTTCACCGGCACCCTCACACTTGTCCAAGGTCGACACACCCTTACTCTGTGTGGTAGTCAAGGGCCCCAGCAACGTGCTCTCCAGATGCCACAACACGGCACCCTCTGCCCCGTGCTCCCCCACGCCAATACGACCTCCACTGGCCCCTTGAGCGCCCAATCCCCGTGACACCACACAGTCTTGTGGGGGGTCTGGAAGTTGCATATTGGCCAGCATACAGGCGCACTGGGGTCTCTCACCCCCAGTGCCACTGTCGGGGGCATGGCTTCCCATCTTTAAACCCTCCACCTCATCGTGCTGGTTCGAGGGCGCTTACCCAAGTGGGGCCGGGAACCGAGGAGGTTTGGGTTTTCGGCCCCTTCTCCAGCCTTTCCGCCTGTAATTTCCCTTAGCTTAGGACATGGCTGGGAGGGTGACCATCCCTGCCACACCTTTTGAACCCTGCGGGAAGGGCATAGAATCCTCGGTTGAGGGGACGTTTCTCCGCTCCTCTGACAGAAACGTCTGGCCCTCCCCTCTCCCAGCCCCAAACAAAAAGCCTTAAAAAGTTTCGGGCTACCTCCTAAATGCTATTTTCTCCACTTTAGCCTTCCCCCCGGAGGTCACGCGGGTGAGCGTGGCCAGGCCACTCGTTGCCTCGGGAAGGCCGAACCCAAGGGCCCTCCCCAGGCCCCCGCAGGTCCTCAGGGTGTCCTCTTGACGTAGTTTTTGCAGCTGCGGGTCCTGTAAAGCGCCAACAAAAAAATAGGGGCCCAGGCCCACATAATTTTTCCCGAGCTGCAGGGACGCCCCCTTACAACCCCTCCAATCTTGCGCCAGCTGGGACAGTGTCTCCCACGCTCACGAGCCCCTTCCCAAAGGGGCCCAAATTACCTCGGCCTGGTGGTGGTCCCCCAAAACGGCGTTAAAAAGCCTTGTCCGCTGGTGAAGGGAGTTGGGTGCCGGCAGATGCCCCAACCCCCCGCGGGCCCTTAGCGCTGTACCAGGCGGGGGCTTCTTTTCCCGGCTCCAGCCCGGGGCAATCCAGCTCTCAAATTGGGGCTATCCCTCCCAGGCCCCCTTCCCGCGTACTCAGTGGTTTACGCCTCCAGAATGTCGGGGCCCGGGGGGGGCGGGTGGAAACCCGCGTGCCGTGAACAAAACCCACCTGGGGGGAGGAAGGGGTGAGGGGGCAAGGGCGGGTTGGACCGGGTCCGGTTTTTCCCACCTATACCCAAGGGAGCGGGTTCCCATGGGTCCCAGCCTTTTGCAGGACCACTGGCTCCCACACGACGCTGCGAGGGCCCCGGGGGGTTTCCTGCCCGGGACCCAGGCAGACCCCAGAAAACGACATCTGGCACTGTTCGAACCCCCGTCTGCCTTCTCTGCTTGCAACGTTCCTACCTCATACGCCGTTTTCCCCCTTCACTTTCCCCCCCTAGTCTGAACCTCGCCTTCAGAGTCGCACCTCCTCCATCAGTTCACTCTTCCGCTGTTGCAGGCCCTTGTCGGGTATGTGGTTTCCCTCTTACGAGCAAGATTTCTCGTAGCCTCAAAAAAGTTGGAGAAAATGTTCCCTGCCTTCCCTTTCCCCGCATCTCGAGAGAGGGGCGCTGCCGCGTGCCCCCCTTTTGCTCTCTTTTGCCTTGTGCCATTTCCTCCCCATACCGGCCAGCATGGAGTGATCAGGTCCATTGGCCGGCTTCACCTCACTGTGCCTGCCTCAGTCATAGATCCTCTATCTGGGCCGCCTCTTTTGGATTGTAAAATCGGCGCGTCTCACTGATCAAAAATCCAAATCCATCCCGACACATTTTTAGCCCGGGCCCCGTCCCTGCCCCAAACAAGGGGAAGGGTAGGCAGACGGGTGTTTTATACAGGGGCGTGAACACTGAACAGCTCCAAGAGGACCGAAAACCACAAAGTCCCCAACACCAGAGAGCAACGCCAAGTGGGAGGCAGGCACGAAGTAAACCAAAAAAGACAGTCGTTCCTTTATTTACCAAGTTATTTACCCGTAATTTTTATAGGCACAATGCAGGGGGAAAAACCCGCATTCACACAGACAGTACAGTTTTAACAGGGAACACAAGGACAAGGGCCCCCACCAGGTCTTCCAGGAGCGCCCCAACCCCGTCTCCCGGTTGTTCCTCCCCTTTCCGTCACAGCAGCTCGACCTTTTTCCCATCCCTTCAGTAAAAAAATGTTCGCACAGAGACAAAGCCCCCCGGCGTAGCAATTATATAATATAATTTTTTATATAATTAATTATATATATAAATATATATATACAAATATATATATATATATATATATATATAAATTTTAATTTTAAAATCCACCCACAACATAAACATATAGTATTTTACATAATTTATATATAGATTTAATACATAGTAAAAGACATATGTTTTTTATTATTACACATGACTAAGCATATAATAAAGTTTATGTATATATATTATATTATATAATATATATATATATATATATAATATATGTTGTGTGTGTGTGTGTGGTGTGTGTGTGTGTTGGTGTATTATGTAAAAAATTGTTTTGTATATTATACACGATAAACTATATATGTTTCTGTATATATATACCACACCCCAGTCGGATGGAATCCAGGGGATTTTGAAATTGTAGTTCATTTTCAAAAAATCAGTTTTGTATTGGGGTTCCTTTAAAATAAGCATAAGAATATAAAATATATAATTATAATATATATATATATATAATATAATATTATATAAACACATACCACACACCACCACCACCCAACACACACACAAACACACACACACAACACAAACACATGTAGTATATATATAATATATAATTATTTTAAA
Source organism: Penaeus monodon (assembly GCF_015228065.2). Lineage (NCBI taxonomy): Eukaryota > Metazoa > Arthropoda > Malacostraca > Decapoda > Penaeidae > Penaeus > Penaeus monodon. Next base: position 1,628 of record NW_023650717.1, on the reverse strand, counting down.
TTTTAAAAAAAATAACATATATATTTAACAATATAATATATATTAAAATAATATTATATATATATAATTATATATATAATAATTATACTGTATTACACACATACAACAGTGTGTATATATTTATACATTATTATATAATTTTTTTATATATTATATATATTATATATTTTTTATAATATATAATTTTTATATATATAATTTTATTTATTTATTTATATATTAAAATTTTATATATATATTTTTTTATATATATATATATTCTAAAAAATTTATTATATATATATATATATATATTATATATATATATATATATATATTATATATATATATTATATAATGTGTGTGTATGATATATATCATATATATATATACTATATATATATATATATATATATATATATATATATATATATATATGTATAAACACGTACACACACACACGCATACACCTGCGCATTTCCGTGTATACACACTCACACTAGTGCACATACATTTAAACAGCGTTTGCATGAGCGCACACACGCACTCCATTATAATGAGCCCTTGCAATATAATGTGCATAAATTGTAGGCTTGCAGCGGAGGGGTTGAGGGAAGGAGGCGAGTGGTGTGGGAGAGAAGGATTTAGGATTTTAGAATGGTAAAGATGGGGTTTGGGGTTAGAGGGAGGTAAAAAGGTGATTTCGTATCTGGCAGTTCTTCGGAGAGTGGTCGCATTCCTTAACGGTTGCTAAGCCTACCGTCCTGCGCCCTCGGCCGACCGCGGCCCTGAGTCGCGGGGTCAGCGTCTGGCACTTGCCTGAATTACACTTTGTGAATACCTAGTGTGAGGTTTTCAACATCCCCCCCCCCCCCGACCAACTCCTATCCCCCCCCCTTTCCTTGCTCCGATCCTCCTATCCTTCATACCCTTATTCGCACCCTCTTCCTTCCCCTCACTTTTTCCCTTCCCTCTACTTCCACTGTAGTTTCTCCCTCTTCTACTCGTGTTCCTCGCTTGTTCTAGCTTTTATGTCTATCCCTATACTATCCTGCCTCTATCCTATCCCTATCCTGCCCTGTATCCTGCCGCATTTCCCCTCGTACCCCTCTTATTCGCACCCTCTTCTTGTTCCGTCTTCCTTCTACTTCTGTACTGATTTCCCCCTATTCCATTCCTTTTTCCCGTTTGCCCTATCTTTTACCATTAACCCTATCCTCTCCTGCTCCCACCCTACCCCTATCCTACCCAGCATCCTACCGTAATCCCCAAGGCGAGTCGAGCACAGCCGGACCACTTCCCTCTGCCAGCCTCATTTTTAACATATTTTTATCTATGTTTTATGCTTGGCTTTATTTACACGTATTTTACGTTTATCTACACCTGTTTGTACTTTTAAAATAAAATTTATTGATCCTTCCGTTATCCATATCTTTTTACGATGTTTTACATGATGTGCGGATAACGGAAACCACACTGCTGCGAATGGATCTTCTTACCTCTTTTTTTCTTGTATTTGAGTTCAGTTTATTTTTCATGGCTATTTTTACTATTCAATTTTTAATCCTCTTTTACAGTGAGGAAGAACTTATTTTATATTTTATTAAGATCGCGCAGATGTATTTGAAGTATTTTTCAGATTTTGATTT
>NW_023650716.1:2500-5889 GCF_015228065.2 Penaeus monodon | reverse complement strand
ACTTAAAAAAAAAAAAATTTCATTTTATTCAAAGTAACTTATCAACCACATTTTTAACACCATGACGTGGCCCCGATGCTGCCTTAAGACACCCTACCTGCTACAAAACAAGTAACACATCCCAAAGGTCGGTTTCCAGGCGGTTTGAGCCCTCCCCTATTTCCCCCAAGGGGGTTCTTTGTAGAAATACATCTGCGTGCTTTTCAATAAAAATTTCGAAAGATATCTAGCATTCCCTTTCAATTCCCCCCCGATTTTTGATGCTGACTAGGAGAGGGTGGGTAGAATACGGAAATATAAAAAAAGTGAAAAAGAGCAATCAGAATAGTATAGAGATGTAGGTAGACGACAAACAAACATAGAGATAGATGTAGAGATAGGTTTCCAGCACAATACACATTCTAATATATTTTTGCAAAGGTAGCAAACACCGGCATTAGCATAAGCCTAATAATATAAAAAAAAAACATCCAAATGTTTTGCCAATATATCAAGTGTTTTATATGGTTCGTAGACACGGTTTTGTAGCGCGCGCGCACACAGCACGCCACACGCACGCACGCAGCACGCACGCACGCACGCAGCACACACGCACACACACAACGCCACGCGCGCCACACACACACCCACACCCACACACACACAAACATTTATTCTAACTTTTTTTGGGTTTTGTATATTTTTAATTTGATTCTATATTCTCGAACACAATATCGAACTTAGGAAGTTTCCTAAATAAGGATTTTTTTAAAAATTACAAAATAAAGAAAGGGCATCCTTTTAACTTTTGGACAATGAAACGTTGTCTTTGCAAAAAAAACTTACGAAATCAAGAAAAAGCCCCTAAACAAGAGGAAAGTTTGTTTATTTAAAATTATTTACTGCGCCAATAGTTTAAGGTCATATAGCGAATGCTTTTTTGGTTTGAGATTTTAAAAAATATTATACTTGAAAATCTATAGAAAAGTCTTATAAAAAATAACAAATAACAATAAATATTTATCAAAAATCAAAAAAAATGTTATGTTTTAAATGAATAATTGTTGCTCACATATTATGCATAATTACATTTTTCGAAAAAAATTGCTCCCTTAGAAAACAATAAGACCTATGCCCAATCCTCTCCCCCTTTTTTTTTTGGTTAGGGGGGTACCCTTAACGGGCCTTTGGCGTCCCCCAGCGTATTTCATTTTTTGCCATCACGGCCCCTGACTATCCTGTGTGCCCGATTTTCCCGCCTTTTTAAAAAAACTACTTTTCGGTTTGGGGTAGATGCCCCGGCCCCAACTGCCCGGAATCCAAGCTCTCGCAGTTTGTTTTAGAGGTATGCCTCATTGCTCTCTCCATTTATCACAAAGACAACTTTGATGTGGTTTTCAAGTCGGGCGGGGAAAGAGGAAAATGAGCAAATAGGGCTGAGCGGCAGCGCCTTAGCTTTCCGTCAACCCACTTTCCCTTGATAAAAAACATCGCTAAAATTAGTGAAGCCAAACTTGAACCCCCCCTTACTAATGTTTGGATGGGGTTTAAGCTCTTAATTGCTGAAAAGCACTACGAGAGTCGAAATACTAACAAAAGAATGGTCCTAAAGTTCGGGTATCTTGAGCTGCAAGGATTGCAGAAAACTTGCGGGAAAGTCGAGATGCAAAAGAAAGCCCCCAAATGCACTTTTCCCTTTGCAAAATGCTGCAAACCCCACCCCTTTTTAGATTTCGAACCATCTGTATATAAGATTGACCTTGGTATTAAAGGGGTTTTGGGAAGCAATCTTCCTGTTTCGCTTCAGATCTCTCCCCCTTTCCCATTCTGACCAAACCAGCCGTTTTGTTTGGCCCAAAGGGGGGAATTTGGGGAGACCCGACAGCAAAACCCTTTGGGCGAGATTTTATTGAGATCTTCCACAAGATCCTCTTTCAATTAGGACAGCTATCCTCAAGGGGGCTGAAAACCAGTCTGGATGTGGAGATCCCCGGGAAACCTTTGTAGTCTCGGAGTAAATAAAGGTCATGAAATCCCCGGGATAATGAAATGGGGGTTCTCCACTCTCAGAAACAGGGAAAGACCGAAAAAATCCCCGTACAAATTCTGAGAGTTATTAGAATGATTCTAACATTGGAGAACAGTGGGAGTTTCCCAAAGAAAAGCCCCACGCCAAAGTCCAATTTTTCATGAATAAGTGCTCATGAAGCCGCAGAAAAACGTTGTGCGGTTTTGCACCCAAAATAGTTGTGAAAGAACCCGCAATAAGTAGCGGGTTTAAATTAAACGTTTTATACAGGCACTCGCGTGAGCCTTGAGTCGAAAATTAGAGAGGGAATGGAAGAGAATAGAAGTAGGAGACGGAAAAGGGAAAAAACTAGAACTAAGAGAAGGAAGGAAAAGATAGAAACAGGAGAGAGAGAGGAATGACATAGAAAATAGGAGAGGAAAGGGGAAAAAAAAAAGCAGGGGAGGGAAAAGAACAGACATTGAAGCTAGAAGGAAAAAAAAAGAATAGAAAGGAGGAGAAGAAAAGGAAGAGAATGAGGCAGGAGAGGGAAAAAAAAGAGGGCAAGAAAACTAGGAAAAGGAAAAGAAGAGACAAAAAACTGGGGGAAGGAAATAAAGAGACATAAAGCAAGGAGAGGGAAAGAAAAAGGCACAGAAACTAGGAAAAGAAAAGGAAAAACACAGAAGTAAAAGAAAGGGAAAAAAGGATATAGAGCAGGAGAGGGGAACGAAAGAGACAAGAAGCTGGAGAGGGAAAGGAAGAGACAAAAAGCTGGGGGAGGGAAAGGAAGAAAATTAGAAACGGGGGAGGAAAGGAAGAGACATAAAAACTGGGAGAGGGAAAGAAGGAGACATAGAAGTTTGGGAAAAGGGAAAAAAGAAGAAACACAGAAAACTAGAAGACGGAAAGAAGGAGATACAGAAGATGAGAAAAAAGAAAAGGCAAGCGCGGGGAGGGGAAAAATAAGAGAACAAAAGATAAGAGAGGGAAAGGACGAGACACAAAACCTAGGGAAGGAAAGGAAGAGACAAAAAAGCAAAAGTGGGAAAGGAAGAGAAACAAAAGTGGGGGGAGGGAAAGGAAGAGACACAAAACCCAAAAAAAAGTGGGAAAAGGGAAGAGTCACAGAATCTGGGAAAAGGGAAAGGGAAAGGACAAAAGTAGGAGAAGGAAAGGAAAAGACACAAAAGATAGAAGGAAAGGGAAGAAGCACAAAAGATAGGAAAAGGAAAGGAAGGACACAGTAGCCGGAGGGGAAAAGGGGAAGAGAAACTGAAGTAGGAGAAAAAAAGGGAAGAGCACAGAAGCTAGGGAAGGAAAAGGTGAGGACAGAGGTTAAGAAAAAGAAGAGACACAGAAGTTTGGGAGGGAAAGGAAGAAACACAGAAGTAGGAAAAAG
>NW_023650715.1:0-5889 GCF_015228065.2 Penaeus monodon | reverse complement strand
ATCATCACACCACATCATCATCATCTCAATCATCATCCATCATCATCATATCATTATCATTTCATCATTCATCATCATCACCATCCACCACCACCCCATCATCCCAACCACCCACCCCCATCATCACACCACTATCATCACACCATCACCACACCACCATCATCATCATCACCATCATCATCATCACACCACCATCACCATCATCATCCTCACCACCTCCATCATCACCGTCACCATCCTCATCACCATCATCACCACCACCATCATCATCATCATCATCATTACGCCCTCAACCAATATCCTAGATGTTTCTTGCGATTAGTCTATAGCATTTCCCAGGCCGGGCGGCAGACGCTGACGTGTACGGAGTGTTGCTGACTCAGCAAGCAAGCGACTGCTCCCTCCCATTCAGATCATTTGTATTACATTAACGTCTGTGGCTGCGCGTGCTGCATTTTAACCTGCATGAAGTATAATTGTGACTTGAAAAATGCGGAAAATGTTTGTTAAAAGAGTGTGTGGAGTTTTTACCTTCACGATTAATATAACCATGAATTTTTGGCTATATGGTTATAGGTAAAATTTTAAATAAACATCAGGCTCGCCTGATGGAAAGAAGCTTGCGATAAATCGGTGCTGCTCTTTGCCTGTGGCAGGCAGGTCCTTTCCACCTTCTTCCCTGTGCCTCCAGTACTTCACTCCATACAGTTTTAGGTTGAGTACCAACTAGTCTCTCTTCCACTCCAACGTCTACGCAAGGTCTATATAAGTATAACCCTCCCCTTTACGTGCCTTCCTGCTCCAGCCCGGGCCGCCAGAGACCGCCATGGTGGAAGCAGTGACAGCTCCCAGCAGCGATTTCAAGCTCACCGAGATATAAAACGAGTATCCGGGTCGATTGCTGGGCGTCTGTTAGGCGACGTGAGCTCCGCCTCCTCACGCCCACGGACGCTTCAGCGCAGGTCGGGTTTCTCCTCAGGCCATGGGAGAGACGCCCACTCTCTCCCTTTCAGTTCGAGTGCTGTCGCCCAACACGGCGGTAGTTTGCCATATAAACCACCAGGGTATTTCCCGATCCTCTGCTCTCCTGAAGTCACCGACGCTCGGTTACCTGGCACCTGATGATCGAACAAGAAGGCGGGTACGGAGTGAAACACACACACACACACAACACCACACATACACATACACACACACACACACACACACACACACACACCACACACACACACACACACACACATATATATATTATATATATATATTATACTATATATATTATATATATATATATATAATATATTTGTTTATTGTGTATATATATATATATATATATTAGTATGTATATATATGTATATATACTGTGTGTATTATATGTATATATCATGTGTGTATGTATATGTATATGTAATATATATATAATATTATATATATATATAATATATATTTGTATTATGTATGTACTGTTAAAAATATACATACATATATATATGCATATACCTTATATAGATATATTTAGTTAAAAAAAAAAACACTTCACACATATTTGTGTACATAATAAATACATTATTTGTTTAAATAATTGTATGTATGTGATGTGATATATGATATTAATATATAAATGTATTGCGTTTTTAAAAAATGTGCATTTTGTGCGCGTGTGTGTGTGGTGTGTGTGTGTATGTGTGTGCGTGTTGTGTGTGTGTGTGTTTTGTGTTGTGTTTTTGGGTTTTGTGTGTGTGGTGTGTGTTGTGTGGTGTGTGTGTGTGTGTTTGTGTGTGTGGTGTTGTGTTTTGGTGGGGTGTGTACTATATATACATATACATATATAAAAGTATATATATAATACATATAATCATATAGTAGATAGATAATAGATAGATAGATAATAATTTGATTGATTGATAGTGTAAAATTAGATAACATCACACATATTTGTGTGGTTGGGGGTGCGGAAAAAAAAATAAACAAGGACATCTATTTTCTTAAATGTGAAATTCTGGCCAAAATTTTAGTTTTTTTTCATTATTAAGAGACTATGTGTAAAACTCTGCCCCACAAATAAATAGGCGGCGGGGAGACGGTAGAAATTTCAAAATGGCGTCCAGGCCGAATTTCCCGATCGGGTGGGCTGCGTCTCCCGAGGCGCCGCTTCCTCCCCGGCCGCCTTTTTGGAAGTCTCGGGGCCGTGCCCGTGCGTGGAGAACGTTTATGTGTAAATTTATTAACCTGATGAAATAGGGGACAAATCTCAATTTACGCTATTTCGCTAAGCGAAAAACAAATTTGGAGAATATCCCCAAAGAAAAAAAAAAAACGTGTTTTTATACTGTATATTTATTATTATAAAAATATATATATATATTATTTTTATATATATATATTTTTTATATGTTATACTTTAAAATATAATATGCTTTATATACATAACATATACATATATATACAAACACACCACAATATATAATATATATATATTATATATATATATATTATTATATATATATATATAATATAATATTATATGTGTGTGTGGTGTGCGCGCGTCATTTTATCTATTACACATATAGTTACAGTACATACATATCCCTATATAAGTTTTAAAATGTGCATTGTTTATAACATACTACACATACATACAGTAATATGCATATTGTGTATATACACACCACCACACACACACAACATCCACACACAAAACCACACACACACACACCACACACACACAAACACCCATATTATATTTAATATATATATATATTATATATATATTATATATATATATATATATAAATACATATGTGTGTGTATGTGTGTGTGTGGTGTGGTTGTTTAAACACCAGCAAAAATGGCATTATGTGAATGTAAATATATATATTATATATATATTTAATATATTATTTATATATATTATTATATTATACATACATATGTGTAGGTAATATTTTAAAAATTATATTTATATTTATTATATTTATATAATATATATATATTAATATATGTATGTATGTATGTAATATACATTGTGTGTGTGTTTTTTAATATATTTATTATATAAAATATATATAATATATTATATATATATTAATATATATTATAATAGATGAAAATAGATGTGATATACCCCACCCCCCAAAAAAAACACACAACCTCCACACACACCACACACAACACACAACACACACACACACACACACACACAACACACACACACACACACACACACACACAACAACACACACACACACAACCACACCACACACACAACACAACAAACCCCACACAACACATATATTTATATATATATATATTATATATAATTATAATATTCCCCCCCCCACACACCACACACACACACACACGCACACACACACACAACACACCCCAACAACACCACACACACAACACACACAACACCACAACACACACACCACACATGAAACTATAATACATTCATACATAGTACATATATACTGTGTGTTAATATATGGATGTAATATTTTTAATAATATATATATTTAATTATATTATATATATATAATATATTATAAAATATTATAATATATATATATAATATATTATATTTAATATATCAAATATAATCACACCACCCAATGTATACATTATATAACATATACATACAATATAATATATCAGGGTTTTATATAATATATAATATATATAATATATATATATATATATATAATAATATATATAACATAATATGTATATATATGTTATATATGTATTATATCCCATAAAGTGTGCAATCTATTATCTATCTATATCTATCTATCACATTATCAAAAATTATCTATTATTCCCTTTTTCTCTCTTCTCTTCTCTCTCTCTCTCTCTCTCTCTCTCTCTCTATAATAAAAATTTTATAAATAATATATATATATATATTATATATATATATATATAAATTGGTTGTGAGTCCGTGACACTAACTGCTAAAAATTTGGCGAAAAAATAAAAGCAACAGAAACGGGGTTTTTCCCGCGGATGTTGCGCGCCATTTACACCGACCGAGACCTAGAAGGAGATCCTAGCAAGTGGAAAGAGACGCAGCTTCTAAATTGATCCAGTAAAAATGTATCCTGGACATGCAATTGAAAAAAGCATTTTAGAAACCTTCCCCTGAGGATAAAAGGATGGCAACTAGCACGACGATCTCAACAACTGAAACATAGCTTTAAACACTTCGCAAACGGGTGCTCGGTGATGTAAAAGAAAAAATTGTATATTATATGTTAAATTTTTAATTTATAATAATTTTTTATATATATAAATTTTAATATTATATTATAATAATAATATATATTATATATATTATAAAAATTTATATATATTAATTATTTTATATATATATATATATATATAATATATATCTGTGTGTGTGTGTGTTGTGTGTGTGTGTGTGTGTATAAAAAAACTCAACCCCACACACACACACAACCCCCACACACACACCACACACCACACACACACACACACAATATTTAAAAATATATATAATATATATATTATATATATATTTTATATATATATTGTGTGTGTGTGTGGTGTGTGTTGTGTACCACATATATATATATATATATTTATATAATATATTAATATATATATTATATGTTGTAAAGCCGCGGTGGGCCCAGTGGTTTGAAACATCGTACTCCAGATGGCAGGGCAAAATGAGTTCGAGGGTTCGAGTCACCGGCCGGGGGTGTTTTTCCCTTGGGCAAGGAACTTCCCTCGATTGCCTACCTACCACTGGGGGGGCAAAACCCGCCAAGTTAGTGGTGGTCCCAAGCCCGGATAAATAGAGAGAAAGATTACCTAAAAAAAAAAAAGGGACCCCGGACTCTCCGGGAAAGGAACTGGGGACCCTACCCTACTCACTCCCAAAAGCATCACAACATAAAAATACAATTAGTATCATGCTGTGACCAGGGGCTAGACAGAACCTACCGAAGAAAAAAAATGTAGTACATACATATATTTCTATATATATATAATATATAATAATATAATATATATATATATATATATATATTTTTTTTTCTTAGCTTTTCCCATTCTTAATGGGTCGCCGATGATCAGGTTTTGGTAGATATCTTTTGGCCGGATGCCCTTTCCCAAAGCCCCAAATTCTTTACTTATCCGGGGTTAAGACCGGCACAACTTGGGCTGGGCTTATCACCCATTGGCAGGTAGGGAATCGAGGGGTAGTTCCCCTTTCCCCAAGGAAACAACGCGCCGCCGGGGCTCGAAACCCTCGAACTCAGATTTCCCTCGGACAGTCTTGAGTCCGATGCTCTAAACCCTTCGGCCCCCGCGGCCCATAAATTACACACTACCATTATATATATATATATATATATATTTTATTTTAAAATATAGTAAAATAAAATATATAATATATATATATAAAATTTTATATTATAATAATTTAATAAAATAATATTAAAACAATATTATAGAATAGCAAAACCTCTCCGTATATATAATAAAAATATATTTTATAAATATTATATATATTATATTAATTATATATAAATATATTATGTGTGTGTGTGTGTGTGTGTTGTATGCTGTATTATTTTAAAATATATTATATATATATATATATATATATATATAAAAATATATATATATATATATATATATTTAATTATTTACCACCACACACACACACACACACACACACATATATATATATTAATATTAATAATAATATATATTATATATTATATATGTAATATGTATTATTAATATGTATATATATATTATATATATATATATTATATATAATATAATACTTCATATATATATAATATATAAAATATTTAAAATATATATATATATATAAAATTAAAATTTTAATAT
>NW_023650714.1:0-2500 GCF_015228065.2 Penaeus monodon | reverse complement strand
AAGCCCATTACGAACTTTTGTATTTTCCCCAGGTTTCGCTGACGACGAGGGCTTGGCGTTGTTCCTGGAGCGCTGATTACCCTTCGACTTCTAAGCCTCGAATCCAGCCGAACACGCTAATACTTTCCCATCGGGCATCCCCAATTTCTTTTAGCTGGCCAAGCTTCCGCAGGAAAACCCTTTAGAAAAAAATGAAATTTAAACAAAAGGTTATTCTTTGCTTTAATGATTTCCCACTCAATGCTGATGCAGCTAGTAAAAATTTACATTTTTTAATACCTAGTATTACCAAATCGATAGCTCCTTAGGGAGTTTAACGGCTGAAAAACTACAGCTGCAGCCTTTTTGTCATCCGTGCACCGCCATGGCTTTTGAAGCAAAATGGTGTATTGTAAGGAGTAAATTTACTAGGTTTGATATTGTTAAAAGGGAGGGGAGCAGGGTACTTTTTCCCAGGGGTATACTGTAGTGCCATTCTAACAATATACTTTTTTCTTAGTCAATCAACAGATTGATTCCCATTTTGAATCTCTCCAAGAAGACAGACCATATATAACATCCAGTACATGTAATTTTAAATCACCGACGTTTGAAGTCAAGTAAGGATCCCGTTGGGGAAGCCCCTTTCGACAGATAGGTACCCCCGGGCCCCCGTTGCAGGTACTGGTGCTGAGAGGCCCGAATCAAAAACACCCGGGATTATTCGGAATGCAATTTTTAATAATTTATAGATATATGGGTGTATATATATATATAGTATTTGAAAATAGAAAAAAAAACATAGGTAACGGAAACTTATTTTCCTGGGGATTTGGTCTCGTTGGGCACGATGAGCGGATTTAAATGCGGGTGGTGGCGTTTAATTCCTCATAGGGTTTTTCAGCTGCTCCGAATTGGCGAGGACGAAGTGGGCAATGGCTGATTCACACACAATCAAATACTACATTTTACGTTTTTTCATTAATGGGCCCCTCTTTTTTTTGCAGGTGGGCACGTTGGGAAATCTTTAGATACAAAAATCACTAACCTTTATCCCCGAGAGCATTTTAAACCCCTGGTGTTTCCCCTTTGCCCTTTTCCTAAAGAAAACAAAAAAAACCTCATCACGTATATTTGACTTTTTTTCAGACATCCCTGCACCATTGAGAGACACATTACACCACCACACACAACCACACACACACCACACACAATATATATATATATATATTATATATATATATATATATATATAATATAATATTATTTACACATATATAATATATATACATTACATACAATATATATATATAATATATATATATTATAATATTAATATATATTATATAATATATTATATGTTGTTGTGTGGTGGTGTGGTGTGATTTGATGTATACGTATACAACACCACACACCCACACACACACACCACACCCCACACACACACACACAACACACACCAAAATAAAATTTTATATTATATATATATATAATATATATAAATATATATATATTATATATATATTATATATATTAAAATATATATATGTGTGTGGTGTGTGTGTGTGTGTGTGTGTTGTTACACACACCCCCACACACCCACACACCACACATGTTTTCTTTATCTACTTTATCTATCATCCCTCTATATTATATATATATAATATATTATATATAATATTATATATATTATTGTAAATATGTAATATATTATATATGTGTGTGTGTGTGGTGTATAATATATAATATATATTATATATATATATATATATATTATAATTTCATATATATATATATATATATATATATTATTTTAATATATATAAAAATTGTGTGTGTGTGGGGTTGTGTGTGTGTGTGTTGGTGTGTGTGTATTATACATAACACCACACACACACACACAACACACACCACACCACACACAACCACACCACACATACCACACACACACAACCACACACACAACACACACACACACCCCCCACACACACACCACACACACACCCCACACACAAAACCACACACACCACCCCATACGCACACACAACACACACACACACACACACACACCCACACACACATATATATATAATATATATATTATAATATATATATTATATTATATAATGTGGTTTGTGTGTGTGTATATATATATAATATATATATATAATATATAATTATTATAATATAATATATTATTATATATGGGTGTGGTGTGTTGTGGTGTGTGTTGTGTTTGTGGTGTGTGTGTGGGGTTTTATAATATATATATATATTATATTAATATATAAAAAATTTTTATATTATATGTGTTTTGTGTGTTGGGGGTGGGGGTGTGTGTGTGTGTGGTTGGTGTGTGGTGTGTGTGTGTGGTGTGTGTGTTTTTTTTTTTTTTTTTTTTTTTTTTTTTTTTTTTTTTTTTTTTTTATAAAATAATAATATATTAAAAATATATATATTAAATTTAAATTTATTTAAAAAAACCCCCAAAATAAACTTTTTTTATATTAAAAAAAAATAT
>NW_023650713.1:20000-22500 GCF_015228065.2 Penaeus monodon | reverse complement strand
AGATTGGCTAGTTTCACTGTTGCTATTTCTTCTGCATCTATTATAAGGTCTATACTAATTCCATCTTCCCCCGGTGTTTTCCCTCTCTTCATGCCTTTAAGCGCTTTTTTTATTTCTTCTGTTGTGATGCTAGGTACATCTCTAGTTACCGCATTCGCTTCTATCCATGGCTGTTCATTTGAGTTGTATAGATCCCTGTAAAAGTCCTCCACTATTCTTATAATTTCATTCTTATTGTATGTTACTTCTCCATCTGATTTCCTTATTGCATACAACTGATTTCTCCCTATACCGAGTCTCCTTTTAACTGTTTTCATGCAAGTACCTGATATCACCGTTTCATTTATTATTTGAGTATTGAATTTCCGTACATCTTCCCTCCTCTTTTTATTTATAGTCTTTGTTAGTTCGGCTAATTCTACCTTGTCCCTGATTGACGATATTTTCATGACCCTACGTTTTTGCATAAGCTCTTTAGTTTCTACCGAGAACTTGCTGGAGCTTTGCTTGACGTTCTTACCGCCTACTTCTAGTGTAGATTCCTCTATTATGTCATTGAACTGTTTGTTGATTTGGTCAATGTGGAGATTTTCGTCGCTGGGAAGTGAATATCTGTTTTGGATGTTAAGGTTAAATTCTGTCGCTCTGGTCTTCAAGTTAGCTAAATTTGGCTGTGGTTTTCTTATGAGTTTACTCCTTTCCCTTCTGAGGTGTAATTTAATTTGGCATTTAATATCGCGCCTATTTGAAATTATGAAGTCAATTTCATTTTTGATGTCAGATGGCGACTTCCAAGTCCACTTCCACTCTAGTCTTTTTTTCGAGCCTCCGCAAAATCAACTAGCATTTGTCCCCTCTCATTCCTAGTACCTATTCCGTGATTCCCTATTGCGGTTTCTCTTACTGTCTTTTTACCTATTTTTGCATTAAAGTCTCCCATTATTATTGTGAAATGGGTTTTTACTCTCTCGCTGGCTAAATGAACATCTTCATAGAAGCTATCTATTTCTTCATCACTGTGGCTGAAGGTTGGAGCATAGACTTGAACAATCTTTAAGTTGTACCTATTGTATAGTTTTATTGTTACTGAAGCCACTCTTTCACTTATACTATAGAATTCCACGATATTCTTTTCTAAACGTTTGTGAAAAGAAGCCTACCCCTAATTCCTGCTTGCTAACCTGGGGTTTACCTCTCCAATAGAGCACATGTCCATCATTTAGTATCTTCTGCTCTTCGCCTAGTCTTCTAACCTCACAGAGTCCTACAATATCCCATTTGATGAAAGAAAGTTCCTCAAGTAATGCTAGTAAGTCGGATTCAGTTCTCATTGTCCTTATATTATATGTGCAAAGGTTCATCAACGTGGGGCGGCCTGTTGTTGGCCGGGGATTCTTAGCACCCTCTGCTCTGGAGCGGTCCTGATCGCCGCCGTAACCAGGGGCTCCTTCGCCTCCGGGGAATGAGGGCCGTTGCTCTGTTTGTGCAGTCATGGTTTTTTGATTGAGAGGTATACAGCCGAGTTACCTCCCACCTACTGGCTTAGGTGTATCTTGGTGGAAGGGGGAGTAGTTTAGCCGGGATGCCACTGATAAGCCCCTCCAGCAGGGTTGGCCCTGTCTAGCGTGTACTTATCTGTCGCCACGCACGGCCTGCTCACTACACCAGGGTATACTCCCGTGAGCATGGGCTTAACTATCAGAAGTGTGTATATGTGATTATATTTTATACACTGAATTTATTTATGTGCATGTACGCCCAGTGCAGACACAGTTGTTCACCTGCAAATGCCACGCCTATGTTCATTTTCTCACACATGCACACGCAAGCATGCACCTTTACATATGCTCCCTTGTATGTCATATGCATACACACTCTTACATTATACGTAACTACATACGAGCACTCGTGTACCCATGTATAGACGCATGCGCACATCACATGCGCATACACATGTGCATACTCACCCCCATGTATGCGAGCACACACCTGCGCATACATCCTGTGCATTTGCTTATGACTGTACATACACACACAGACATAGCAATATGTATGCTGACGCACACGTGTATGCGCACATACGTTTGCACATACATACATATACATATACATAAACACACACACATTCACTTCTACACATATATACGCATGTATACACTCACTCACTCACCCTATCTATTTCATATACATACACATACACATATACATATTCATATATACACATATACATGTACATACACACATACACATATACACATATACATGCACTTTACACACTCGCACACATACGCACATACATATACATACACACGCATATAAATATATACACACAGATATACGTAAATCTATGTATATATTGCTACACCGCATGGACACGTACACGCACCCACACTCGTGCACATACGTTTGCACAGCATCTGCATGAACGCACATACACACTCCCTTATAATGAGCCCATTCATTATAATGTGCATAAATTGTAGGCTTAAAGGATGGAGGT
>NW_023650713.1:0-12500 GCF_015228065.2 Penaeus monodon | reverse complement strand
AACAAAATTTAAGTATCATGCGGGAAACCCCGGGGCCCTCAGACAAAACCCCTCCTTTAAAAAGAAGATTTTTAATATATTATAATATATTAAAATATATATATATAAAATTTTATAATATATATATATATATATATATATATATATATTCAAAAATTTTATATATATATATTTTAAAATTATATATATATATATAATATATATTTAATAAATATATATATATACAGACTTTTAATATATGAAAAATGGGTATATATGTACTTTAAAAAATATCTAAAATCTATATTTTAGTTTATAAATAGTTTAGATAGATAGATAGAAAAATTTGTTCATATATATTTTTATATATAAAATTATATATAATATATATGGTACTATATATAGAAATGTCCATATTTATATATATTATATATAAATATATTTTATATATAAAAATTTTTATATATTATATATTATATATATATATCCCAGGGTTTTATATATATAAAAATATATATATAATATTTATAATATAAAATTATTTTAATATATATATTTATATAAAATATACAAATGTATTTACAGCCCTTAATACATGATAGGGGTAATATGTACATATATAAAAATATATATATATATATAATATTATATCTTATATATAATATATATTATATTTTATAATTTTGTATGATACAGAATACATAATATATATAATTATAAAATATATATAATATATATATTATATATTTATTATAATGTGGGGGTTTTGTGTGGTGTGTGTGTGTTGTGTGTGCGTGTGGTGTGTGTGTGTGTGTGTTGTGTTTTGTGTGGGGGTGTGGTATGATATATTAAAATATATATATATATTTTTATATATATATATATATATATATAATAACAAATTATATTTTGTATATTGTATATATATTATATATTTTAAAATATAATATAATAATATAAATATATTATTAATAAAATATATTTTGGTGTGTGGGTTTTGGGGGGTGTGTGGTGGGGTTGGGGGGGGTGTTGTGTAAGATAGCAGATAGATAGAAGATGTTTTTTTAATATATGGAAGAAAAGAAAGTGTGTGCGGTGGGGTGGGGAGGTACAAAAATATGTATGAATAATTACATAAAAAAAAAAAAAAAAAAAAAAAAAAAAATATATATATATATAAAAATATAAATATATATTAAAAATTATATATTTTATGTATTATATATATAAAATTAATTATTTTTATATTAAAAATATATTATATATATTATCTATTATATATATATTAATATCCCTAATATATATATATATAAAATATATATAATATATAATATATATATTATATAATATAAATATAGGGATGTATCACAAACACACACACGCACACATTAATTCTTTCCCTTCTTTTTAAAAATGGTTGCCCTCAAATGTCTTGGGTATCGTTATCCCCCAGCAGTTTTATGATAGGAAAACACTTTTCCTTCCTCAGCCCTCTTAATTTATGTGAATTTTAAAGGAATGAAAAGGAAGCATAGTCCCCTAAGAAAACAATATATCCGTTTTTAATTATAACAAAAGTTGGTTTATAAATTGCTCTACCCTTATTAAATCCATTCCCCAGTTTTAGGCCCAAATCCCTTTAGAGAGACAATATTTTTCGTCCTTTTAAAATTTTTTAAAACAAGGGCTTTTAAAATTTGTTTGCACGAAAAACCGCAGTTTTAATTTTTTCGCTTGAATCGCCAACTGTGCTCGCCGGTAGGCTGTGGGGTATCAGGGGACCCGAGATCGAATCGACGTCAGTAAATCGGGCTTGTCCCAGTTTTCCCAATGGGATTTCAGGCTGCTCACCTCGACGGTCCGTCTCCTCAAAAACTCTCCAGACCCCCAAAATTTCCCAGCAGGGGAATGAACTATATGGGGAGGTGAAAAGGCTGAATAACTAACTAACTAACCCGAAAAACCCCTTTGGGAAATTCTGTGTGCATAATAACATCAATACAAAGGGGAAAAACCAATTTTCGATAAGGAAATAGCGCGAAACAAAATTTAAAAACCAATATGAGGCTTTCCCCAAAAATTGGTTTTGAAACTTAAAAAACGCCATGAGTTTTTTTTTTTTTTTTTTACATTTAACTGTTATGCTTTGGTGTGAAAACCCCCAATCCCCTTAAAATTTTAGAATTGAAAGACAAAAGAGAACAAACAAAATCGTGCTAAAATCCTTACTCCACTTCAAAGAAACCCAAAGGGAAAGAAAAGGGGAACCCCCAAACCAAAAAGTGTGGTGTGTGTGTGTGTGTGTGTGTTTTGTGTGTGTGTGGGGTGTATGAATATACGTATTTAATATATATATAATATATAAAATATATATATATATTTTATAAATATATATAAAAATTTAACATATTATATTATATATATTATTAATATATAATTTTATATAAATGTATTATAAAATTATATTTTTATATATATTATAAAATATATATAGATATATTTTATATATATATGAAATATTTTCCCATATACCCCCACCCCAACACAGGTGTGTGTTTGTTCTTGTTTTCTTTTGTGTGAGTGTGTATGTGTTTATATGCATACAAAAGGGATATACATACATACCTACACATTTTTATATACATATACATTATGATGTAACACACATACACACACAACACAACAGACACAAAACACACACACAAACATATATTTTTATATTATATATATATATATATATATATATATAATTTATTATATAATATAATATATATATAGGGGGAATAAAATATATTATATATTATATATATATATTTTTATTATAAAATTTTTAAAATAAAATATATATATATATATGGGTGCCGCGGGGCCAAATTTGGTTAGAGCATGGGACTAAAGGATGTCACGAGGGAAATCTGAGTTCGAGGGTTCGAGTAACCGGCCGCCGCGTTTTTCCCCTGGGCAAGCAACTTCACTCGATTGCCTCCCTACCCACTGGGGGGAAAAACCCAGCAAGCCATTTGGCTGGCCCCCCCCCCAAAAGCCGGAAAAAATAGGAGAATGTTTAAACCAAAAAGGTAACCCCGGCACTCTCCGGGGAAAAGGAAAACGGGGGAACCCTTACCACATACTCACCCCCAAAGAGCATCATAAAATGAAAAAAAAAATAAGAAACCCATGCTGGGCCCAAGGGGGCCCTCAGACATAAACCTATCTTTAAAAGGGAAAGGAAAATATAAAATTTGGGTGTGTGTGTGGTGTGTGTGGGTGGTGTGTGGTGGGGGTGTGTGTTTTGGTGTGGGTGTGTGTGTGGGGTGTGGAGCACGGACCCCAAGACGTCCCCGATGCCAATCTGAGTTGAGGGTTCGATTTCCCCGGCCGGGGGTTTTTCCCCTTGGGGAAAGGGAAAACTTCTTTCCGATTGCCTCCCAAAGCATTGGGGGGGACAAGCCACCCCAAGTCAGTGGGGTCTAAAGGGCCCAGATAAATAAAGAGAATGTTTTAAAAAAAAAAAAAAAGGTAACCCCGGGCCCATTTTCCGGGGAAAAGGAAACGGGGGGACCTACAAATACTCCCCCAAAGAGCACCCAAAACCCAAAAAACTAAAAATTAAATTTACCCATGTTTGGGGGACAACGGGGCTAAAAACATGAATCTACTTTAAAAAAAAATAAATACAATATTTTCCTGAAAAGGGAAAAAAATTTTTTTAAGGAACTTTGCCAAGAAGGGAAAATTTGTTCTATAATAAGCCCAAACTAAAAAACTTCCCAAAGGGAGTACAAAACATCACACGAAAATTTAAACCTACAAGGACACTATAAAAACCCTGAAGATGGAAATTTGTTTTAGTGGGGAAAGGGAAGTAAGATAAAAGGAATCAATATTTTTTTCCAACCTAAAAAGAATAAAGATCAAACAAAAACAGTAATAGACTCAATGACAGCAAAAGTTTAACCCCCGCCACTGTGGGACAAAAGTTATAAAAGCAAAAGGGGAATTTCAAAGAATAAAAAAGACCCCGGGGGGAATAGAGAAAAAACCCAGGGGAAGTAATGGGAAATGCTGGCAAAGGTGTTAAATACTTCTAAAAAATTTGCCACAAAATATGGACTAAAAGAAGAGGGGCCCAGAAGACGGGGTAAATCAGTCTTTCTCCCATACCTAAAAAAGGGACGCACCCCAAGGGCAACAATAAGAGGCAATTGCATTAAAAAAGTCACAGCAGAAAAATTTTTTTGAAAATTTTTGCAAAAGAATAAAATTTAAAAATTTTAAGAAAAGTTTTTCGGGAGAAAACAAGCGGGTTTTTTCCCCCTAAAAAAGGTACCCAAAACCCAGATTCAAAATTTCTGAAATTGATCATAGGGGAAAAACAGGAAAACTTTTCGGGAAAGACCTAACCTGTGTTTCTTTTGTTTATTTTGAAAGCTTTTTATACTGTTGATTTTCGATATCCTTCTGGAAAACATGAACATATGAAATTTCCAAAAAAAACATCATCCAACTAATAAAAGTCATGTATGACCCCCCAACAAACAACTGAAGAACCACTTATGGGGTTTAAAGAATGGGGGAAAAATTTAAACAAGGAGTGCGCACCTCTTTAACAATATTCTGAAAACATTATGAGAGGTGGTGTAGAGAATTTTGAATTTAAAAATAGATGTGGAGGATACAAAATATCAAAATTAAGGGATTCGCCCCCCCCAGGGTATAGTTTTAATTTTCCAGCAGTACCCTGTACTACAAAACTACTAGATAAAGTTAGAGAAGCAAACGAAAAAAGGGTGGCTTGTTTCTTTAAGCCCGAAAAAATAAGATCATGGGAAAAATTCAAAAAATAAAAAGGCAAGGAAAAAATGATGAAAATGTTTTTTAATCAATGGAATGGGTGGAAAATTGAAAGGGGTTCACTTATCATGGGGTGTTTTAACAATACATTTTGATATTTACTGGAGATAAAAAGAAAAATTACCATTTCCCAAAAAAGCCCCGTTCTCTCAACAACATTTTGGAAAGACCAAAGCATTACCCTTATGGACAAAGGGTGAGGGTTTTTGAAAAAAATTAGGTTTTTCCCCAATTGGGATCATATGGTTCTGAGGTTGGGTGCTGGGAAAAAGATTTGACAAAAAAAGATCAATATTTTTTAAATGGGGTGTAAAAGACGGGGTATACGTATTAATGGACATAGAAGAAAACAAAGATGAAATGCTGAGAAAAATCAATTTTAAAGGGCATCTTGAACAAAAAAAATTAAAATTTTTTGGGCATGTGATGAGAAATAAAAATTTTTGGGGAAAAAAAATTGGACAGGGATGGTGTAGGAAAAGGGGGAAAAGGCAAACGAAAAACAAAACTGAGCGACAACATCAAATTTTTTGCGGGGGGGCGATGGTACAAGTTTTTGGAAAAAAAGGGAAAACGAGTTGAGTGGCGAAGGATGGTGGGGAGGGCCACGGCTGCCCCAAACATGGCATACAGGTTTTGATGAGATGATATATATATATTTTCTATATATATTTTAATATAATATATATTTTTATATATATTTTTACATATGTGTGGTGTTTTGTTTGTGTGTGTGGGGTTTTGTGTGTGTGTGTGTGTGTGTGGTTGTGTGTGTGGGGGTGGTGTGTGTTTGTGTGTTTGTGGGGTTGTGGTGTTTGGGGCTGGGGGGTATATTTAGACTTATATATATATTATATTTTATATATTATATATATATATATATATATAATATATAATATATAAGCCCCGGTGGCCCCAGTGGTTAGAGCTCGGACTCAAAACTGTCCAAAGACGGCAATTTTGAGTTCGAGGGTTTTGAGTCACCGGGCCCCACGCGTTTTTCCTTTTGGGAAGGAACTTTACCTTGATTTCCTGCCTAGCCCCGGGGGGTACGCCAGCCAAGTCAGGACCGGGGAAATAGAGATGGGACCGATAAAAAAACCGGGCGGAAAGGAAGGGGACACCCCCGCTCTGAATTTTCCCAAAAAAATCATGGAAATCAAGGGTCCCCAACGTCCTTGTGGGATAGGGCCTTGAAAAAAAAAAAGGTTTAAAACCCGGGACTCCCCCCTGGAAAGGAAATTGGGGCCCTCCCCGTAATAACTCCCAAAAGGGATCACAACATGAATATACAATTGGTACATGCTGTGACCATGGCGGCTCAAACAGAAAATACCGTAGATTTTATATATATATATATATTTTATATTTTAAATTTTTTATATTATATATATATATATAAAAAATATATAATTTTTATATATTATATATAAGATAGAAAAGGAAAATAGTAGATAGATAGTATATAGATATACAACATAGTTTGTGTTGGGATGTGGTGTGTGTGTGTTTTTTGTTTTGTGGGTGTGCGTGTGGTTTTTGTGTGTGTGTGTGTGTGTGTGTGTGTGTGTTGGGGTGGGGTGTGTGTGTGTGTGTGTGTGTGTGTGTGTGTGGGTTGTGTGTGGTTTTGTTGCTGTGGGGGTGTGTGTTGTGGGGGGGGGTGTGTTGTGTGTGGTAGTTTAGGGGATGTGGTGTGCGGGTGGATATGTAATTTAAAAATTATATATATATATATTATAATATATAATATATATATATATAATATACACACACATGTGGGTATGTGTGTGGTGTGTGTTTGTGTGTGGTGTGGTGTGGGTGGTGTGGTGTGGGGGTGTGGTGTGGTTGGTGTGGTGTGGGGGGAAAGTTGGGGTTTGTGTGTGTGTGTGTTCAGTTTTGTGCGTTTGTGTGGGTGTGTGTGTGGGTTTGTGTGTGGTTTTTTTTTTTTTCACTCGTGGAATGAAATCGATTTTTTTTTCGGTTAATTTTTGGGGTTGCCCCGAACAGCAAATCCATGACGAAGGGCCGGTTTTTGGTTTTACAG
The DNA here is from genome assembly GCF_015228065.2 of Penaeus monodon. Lineage (NCBI taxonomy): Eukaryota > Metazoa > Arthropoda > Malacostraca > Decapoda > Penaeidae > Penaeus > Penaeus monodon. Next base: position 5,623 of record NW_023650713.1, on the reverse strand, counting down.
TGTAAAAGTATATATAAAAAAAACATGGCCCCATGTATCATGAATACTATGAATATATATATATATATATATTTTTTATATATTTATAATATTATTATATATATGGGCTGTATTTTATATATATATAATATATATAAAATTTTATATTATATATATATAAATATATTTAAAATATATATATATAAATTTTTATAATATATTAAATATATATTTAAAACACATTTTATAAAATATTATAAACTATATATATATTATATATTTATATATAATATAATATATTTTATATCTTCTTTTCTTTTAACGGGAGGTTTTTGTCTGAGCCGCCCTGGTCACAGCATGATACTTAACTGTGTTTTCATGTTTTGATGCTCTTTGGGGTGAGTACGTGGTAGGGTCCCCCGTTTCCCTTTTCCCCGGGGGAGTTTCCAGGTTTACCCTTTTTGGTTTAAACATTCTCTCTATTTTTCCGGGCTTGGGGCAGCACTTTAATTGGGGGGCTTGCCCCCCCCAGTGGGTAGGTAGGCAATCAAGGGGAAGTTCCTTTCCCAAGGGGAAAAAAGCGGCGTTGGTGGGCCGAACCCTCGAATTCAGATTGCCGTCGTGACAGTCTTTAGTCCGAGCTCTAACCATTTGGCCACCGCGGCCTTTTTTTACATATAATATATTATTATTAATATATAAAATATATATTATATAATATATTTTAAAAATATCCAAAAATATTACATGTGTAACATATGTAATATATGTATGTGTGTATATATATATTATATATATATTTTAATAAAAATATATAATATTATATATAAAATATATAAAAATTTTTTAAACCCAAAATATATATTATATTATATATATATATATAAAATAATATATAAAATATATATATAAACATATAAATTTATAAAATAAAATTATTTTATATATATTATATAAAATATATATAATATTATAAAATATTATGTATGTTTTATGTAGTATGTATATAAATGTAGGGATTTCCCCGAAAGCGGGCCCCGCACCTATACCCTTCTTTGGGGACAGCAAAGGGTGCCGGGGGGTTTTTCGAAAAGAATTGCGACGGTTTCTTTAAAACAAAAATGGTTTTAAGTTGGGTGTAAAACAATGTGTTTTTTGGGGTTTGGGATTTGGGTGTGTGTTTTCCCCATATTTTATTTATTTAAATTTTCCCCAAAGCATTCATCTACCCTTTCGTATAAACTATACATAAACCATAATTAGAGAGCCATCCCCCATAAAATTCCCCTGTCCATATGCATGTCTTCCTTTCACTCGATTTCCCCGGGGCCTAAGCATTTTTCCAAAAGGGCCCCAAAATTAAAATTTTTTACGGCCCAAATGAAATAAAGTTTAAAAACATCTTTGCTTTTCTCTCTCTCTTCTCTTTCTCTCTCTCTCTATCCTCTCTCTTCTCTTTCTCTCTCTCTCTCTCCTCTCTCTTCTCTCTCTCTCTGTGGGTGCTCTTTTCTGTCTTTGTTTTTGGGGTTTTTCCTTTTTCCTTTGTCTTTTTCCCGGCCCATGTCTGTTTTTGCCTTTATCATTGCCACTGTGTCTGTAGCCTTTTTTCTGTTTCCGTCATCCGTCTCTCTTTTCTCTCTTTTCTCTCTCCCCTCTCTCTTTCTCTCTCTCGTTTCTCTCTCTCCTCTCTCTATCTTTTCTCTCTCTATCCTCTCTCTAGTAACCCTTTTAAGTGTAAAAATAAAAAAAACCCGTAAAAAATCTGTGTACATGAAAATTTCCCGTGAAAATGTAAATAAAAAAAAAAAAAACGATAGCCCCCTTTGATATCTTCATGGGTTTTCCAGGGCCCCGGAGCGTTTCTTTAAAGGGTAAAGCAATTTTACTTTGGCAAAGCTTTTTGGTGGGAAAATATTAAATTTTACAGTCTCTTTACGGGTTTCCTCGTGTAACAATAGTGCCCGAGAACGATAGGGGATTTTTCGCAGCGGAGGAGAAGGTGGGGGTTAAAGGGAAAAACGTATGGAGAGAGGGGGTTGACAAAGAAAAAAAAAAAAAATGGAAGAAAACAAAAAGGGAAAAAAAAAGGAAAAAGTATAAGCCCCCCCCCCCCAAAAATTGTGGTAGGAAGAAAATTTGAAGGGAAAAAAAAATAATGAAAAGGAAGAAAAGAAGAAAAAAAAAGATTTGTTTTTACAGCCCCCCTCCGGGGACCGCCGAAAAAAGGGGGACAGGGAAAAAACTGCGACCCAAAAAAACGAGTATGATTTCATCGTAAAAAGGGGGAAAAAGAGGGACGTTTTTTTATGATGTAATGATGGGAGGAGCAGAATGGTGAAAAAGAAGAGGCAAGGGGATTATGGGTGGGAGCCCCCACATCAGGCTTTTCACTTTTTAATGGAAAATTTAAGGTTTTATTTTTTTTGCCCAGATCACCCATAAAATTGATTTCCTTTTCCCTACCTTTTTCCCTCATCATTTTTATTAATTTTATTATTATTTTTATTTATTTTTATTATTATTACATTTTATTATTATTTTTATTAATTATTTATTATTATTATTATTATTAAATTAAATTTTTATTATTTTTATTATTTTTATTTTTAAAATATATATAATGTATATATTTTTATAAGTATTTTATATAGATATATATTTTTATTTTAAAATATATTATACATAATATTTAAATATAAAAAACATTTTAAAATTTTAAAAAATTTTATATTTTATATATATAAATTATATATATATAGTGTGTGTGTGTGGGGGGTGTGTGGTTTTTGGGTTTTGTGTGTGGGGGTGTGCGTGTGTGTGTGGGTGTGGTGTGTGGTTTTGTGTGTGTGTGTGTGTGTGTGTGTGTTAAAGGGTTTGGTTTTGTGTGGGTGTGTGTGTGTGGGGTGTTGGGTGTTTTGGTGTGGTGTGTGTGGTGTGTGTGTGTGTGGTGTGTGTGTGTGTTGGGTGGGGGGATATATACTATATTATAATTTTTAATAATTTTAATAGATTATATATTATATTATATATAAAATATATATAAACATAAATTATATATATATAATATAATAATAATATATATAATATATATATAATTTTATATATAAAGTGGTTTTGTGTGTGTGTGTGTTGTGTGTGTGTTTTTGTGTATTTTATATAATATTTTTTATATAAGGGTTTTTATATTTTAAAATATAATATATATATAAATAAAATATATATATATATAATAAACATATACATTATATATATATATTTTTTTTATTTATAATATATATATATATATATATATATATTTTAATATATATATATATAGGGATTATATATATATATATAATAAATATATAAATAATATATATAAATATTTTATATATATATACATATATATTTTTATTTTAAAATATAATATATTTATATATATAATATATATATATATATATATATATAAAAATATAATATGTATATTAGCAATTTTGTTATCTCTCTCCCCCTCTTCCCTCCTCTCTCATTATCTATCTTTTTATCTTAAAAATCTATCTGTCATCTGTCTGTCTGTCTCTCTATTTTATTTTTCCCACCTACCTACGTATCTTTCCCAATTTATCAATTTCCCCTTTTCTATCTTTATCTTTAACTATTTTATTGTTATCTGTTGCCCTCTCTCTCCCTTTTTCTCTCTCTCTCTCTCTCCCCTCTCTCTCTCTCTCTTTGTCATTCTTCCCATCCATATATTTTGCTTTTTTTCTTTCTCTTTTCCTCTAGTCTTTCTCTTACATTTTCTGTTTTTTTTATTCACGGGCATTTTTATTTGGTCCTTTTCCCCCGGGGCGGCCTCCCCTCCGTTTATTTAAACTCAAAATTCTAAATCTCCTTTAGAATTTCAGTAATCTAAATTTTTATTCAAAGAGAATTTTTTTTATTCATCTTTAAACTCTTTTAAAAAACCCAACACAGGTTTGCACAGGGGTCGGGGGCAGAATCCCCTGTGAAAATTTTAGTTAAAAAATAAAATATCAAAAATTTTGTCCCGAGAAAAAGCGGGAAAAAGAAAATTCGGGCTCGTGCTCCCGCCGTCCCCCGCGAAATTTTGCGCGCACAATAATTTTCCGGGGCATTTAAATTTTTACGAGTTTTAAAAACCGATTTTACCGAAGCGAATGGTCCCGGTATATATGATGTTATCCCATACGTCGTAAAAAATGAAACTTTCAAGTTATATTTTTATTATTGAATTTTCTATTTTCTTCTTTTTCTTCTTCTTCTTGTGTTTTATGGTGACCCAGTAACGTGTCCTCAATTATTCGACAAGTTTTGTTCGTTACTTTTCTGTCGCTATCAAACGTCAAGCAAGATCATATAATTTGCATACCCTGATGAATTCAGTACTCCTTCACATTCATTCCTGCCCTAAGATAACTCTGGGCAGAAATTTGCTATTCCCCATGTATAGCCAGTTTTAAGTCTCTTTTGTATCTTAAAAGAAGCCAAAATTTACGAGTTAATGGAGCTTTTGTACTTTTGAATGTGAAGGCAAAAGCGTGGCGCTGGCCTTGGTTGGCTTCGTTCGTTGGAGGCAGCGCTGCACTATTGCGCTCGTGTGACCTTTGATTTAACATGTACTTTAAATTTCCTTTCTTTTCTACGTTTTCCCCTTTTTTAGGCTCTCATTAATAGACCCCATTAACCACGTGAAACTAACAATGGAGTACCCAAGGGAAGCGAAAGAACTTGGGTATTGTTAGAGTGGCGTTTGATACCCCATTCACGAGTGTGTAAACCCGAGGGCATGCGCTGGAAAGGTGGTAGAAGAAGAAAAAGAAGAAGAAGATGAAGAAGAAGAAGAAGAAGAAAAAAAAAAGATGATGATGAAGAAGTAGTAGAAGCAGAAGAAGAAGAAGAGGAAGAAGAAGAAGAAAAAGAAGAAGAAGAAGAGAAGAAGAAGAAAAGAAAAAGAGAAGAAAGAAGAAAGAAAGAAAAGGAAGAGGCAGATGAAGAAAGAAAACATGAATAAGAAGGTTTTAGGGGGACTTAGAAAGAAGGGAAAAAAGGCCAAATGTCATTTCATGATTTTTTTTTTTTCATGTCGCAAAGATAACATTAAAAATATATGTAAAACTGTATTACATATAAATTATTATGATATTATTCAAAAGTACGTGTTTCCAGAGTCCCTTCACTTATAAACTTTATGCACAATGCTCGTATTTTTGTTATACAGAGTAAGGCATCAGGCACTAAGACATTGAATATCAGATTTTTTGGTATAATTTATTTAACGTAACTAGAAAAAAATTGGTTGCAATGTGATACACACTCTCGAACGCACGCACCACACACACACACACACACCACCCCACACACCACACACACCACACCAAAACACACACACACACACACACAGCACAAACCCCACCACACACACAACAACAACACACACACACACACACACACACACACACGCATGCCACGCACGCACGCACGCGCACCACCACACACACACACACACACACACACACACCAAACACACACCACACACAAGCCGCAGCGCGCGCGCACTACACAACCACACACCCCACACACACAACACACACACACACCACCACACAACACACACACGTAATTAAGTCATAGAAAAAAGCTTTTA
>NW_023650710.1:2500-5890 GCF_015228065.2 Penaeus monodon | reverse complement strand
CAAGGGAAACTTTTCAAAACCTTTCGAGTCCCCCTTTCCCTTAAGGGCCCCCTGGGGGGGGCCAAGCCAAAAAAAGGGTCAGTGCTAGTCCCAACCCGGATGTTTAGGAGAATGATTACGAAAAAAGGAAACACCGGCATTTCCCCTGGAAAAAAAATGGGGACCCCTCCCACGTACTCACCCCAAAAGAGCGTCACAACATGAAAACTAAAATTTAAAAGTATCTGCTGGGGACCACGGGGGGCTCAGACATAAACCCTACCGTTAGAATAAAAAAAAAAAAAAAAAAAAAAAAAAAAAAAAAAATAAAATTTTAAAATATCTATTTTTGAAATATATACATTTATTGTTATCTATCTATCTATTTTCCCTATCTCTATATATAGGCCTATTTTTCCGGCAGTGGAATGAATAGCTTTGAAAAAAAAAAAAATATAAATAAAAAATAAAAAAATAAATATTATATATATATTTTAATATATATAATATATATATATATATATATATATATTTTACATAAAATATTTTAAAATAAAATTTTTTTTTTTTTTTTTTTAAAGTTTTTTCATGTTTGAGCCCCTTTGGTCACAGCATGATACTTAATTGTATTTTCAGGGTTGTAAATGATCTTGGAGTGAGTACGGGGTAGGGTCCCCCCCCTTTTCCCCACGATATATTTATATATATAATATATATTATATATAAAATATATATATATACTTTTCAAACCATGTACCCGGGATGTATAATATATATATAAAATACATATTTATATAATATTTTATTATATATTTTTAAGAGGATCAATAAAATCAATAACGGTATGCTCATGTTTGAGCAGCCGTGGACCCCCCCCACCATCCTTCCCCCACAAAACTCGATCTTAGCTTTTTTTTCCCCACTTATCCCCAAAAGCCCGCAAATATCTTTGAAAATTGTCGCTCAGTCTTGTTTTGGGTTTGCCTCTTCCTCTGTTTCCTACCCACCATCCTTTGTCACAAGTTTTTCTCAATTTTTTAATTCCCATTACAGGACCAATAAATTTTAATTTCCTCTTGTTAAAATTGCCCCAACAGTCGGTCTTTACAATTCTTTTTTTCCCCAGCACTTCATCATTTCGTCTTTTTTTTCTCTGTCCATAATACGCAGTACTCGTCGAAACCCTTTCAAAACTTTTTGACCCTTTTTCTTGTCTATCTATTTCAAACCCAACACCCCGAACCTATAAATGAAATTTGGGGAAAAACTAATGGTTTCAAAACCCTCAGCTTTGTCCGTAAGGTAATGCTTCCGTTTTTCCAAGGTTTTTGAGAGAAATTTGGGGGGCGTTTTTGGCAAGGGTTTAATTTAAAATTTTTTTAAAAACAAAAAAAACCCGGTAAATTTCATATATGTTTTTTTTAAAACAGCTCCAAAAATAATTTAAAACTCTTTCACACCCCTATAGCCCAACTTTGTGTGTTTGTGTTATAAAATATATTATAAATATATATATTTTATAATTATTATATATATATATTATATATATATTAAAATATTTTAAAAATTTTATATATATATAACACACACACACACTGTGTCTAATGTGTTGTATGTATGTAAAAATATAATAAAAATATATATATATATTATATATTATATATATATATATATATATACATACAAATAAATATAATTCATCCCTATATGTATCACATCATTTAACGGTGGGTTCATTTCTGAGCCGCCGGGGGTCACGGGCATGATACTAAATTGGGCATTTTCACGTTTGATGCTTTTGGGAGTGGTACGTATTAAGGGCCCCCCAGTTTCTTTCCACGGAGGGGTCCCAGTGTTCCTTTTTTTTTTAGGTAATCATTCTCTCTTTTTTTCCGGGTTTGGGGGACCGGGCACTTGACTTTTTTGGGGTGGCTTGGCCCCCGTGGGGTAGGGAGGGAAAACGAGGGGAAGTTCCTTGCCCCAAGGGGAAAAAACGCGGCGGTTTGGTGCTCGAATCCTCGAACTTTAGATTGCCGTCGTGACATCTTGAGTCCGACGGGTTTTAACCATTCGACCACCGCGGCCTTACATATATGTATTTTAAATATTATTAATTTTATAAAATATATATATATATATGTGGATGTATTAAAATTTTTTCATATAATAATATTTAAAATATATATATATATAAATATATATATATATAATTAATAATTTAAAATAAAATACCTATATTTTATATATATATAATTATATTTATATATATTAATATATATTATATATAAAATAATTAAAATATATATATATACACACACACCGCCCCCATGTGTTTTTTATATGTGGGGATGTGTGGGGATAAAATTTTGTATGTATATATATTATAAAAAATTTTATATATATATATATATATATATATATACTTTTATCATATTTTTATATATATATATATATAATAATATATTATTTTATGTATTATATAATATATATATATATATATATATATATATATATATAAAGTTTTATATTTGAAAATTAATGTATTTATATATATAAAATTTATAATTTTACTTATATTATATATATTATTAAAATATATCTATATAATAATTATATTATATAAAATATATAGATAAAAAATCCCTACCTATACATACATGCCACACAATTTGACACATGTGTGTTGGGTGTGTTATATATATTTTATAATATTATATATTTTATATATATATATATATATAAATATATATATAAAAATATAAATTTATAATTTTTTAGATATATATTTTATATATATATATATATATATCTATAAAATATAAATATAATACATATATATAAAACATATATATATATATATATATATATATATAAACACATATTATATAATATATAATATATATTAAAATAATTTTTATAAATATTTTATATATATATATATATATAAAATATATATTATTAATTACATTTTATATATATTATATATATATATATATATATAATATATATAAAACACATATATATATAAAATATATAATATTTATAATATATATATATATATAGTAAAATATAATATATATATATTTTTTTTTTATATATATAAATATTATATAATTATAAATTTTTAAACACACACACACATGTGGTTTGTGTGTGTATGTATGTATATGTATGTTTTATATATCTTATAATTTAATATTTTAATAATTATATAATATATAAAATTATATAATATAAAATATCATATTTTATTTTTTAAATTATATATATAATATAAAATTTTATATATCATAAAATTACATATATATAAAATATAGTAATATATATATTATATTATAAAATATATATATATATATATATAAAAATTATAATATATATATACAATATACCCCTCACAATACAACACTATAA